>NW_027418416.1:0-19020 GCF_009905375.1 Apium graveolens
GTTGGATCGTCCCCCCGAAAAAATAATTTTAAAAATTAATATTGTAAATCGGGAACGAGTCTCGTTGCGGGGATGGGTACTTTTACCGGATTTTTCTAATCCTGAATGCAAGATGAATTTCTAATTTTTTTATAATTTTTTTATGTGACTAAAATTGAAATATCTTAACATCCGTACGTTGGACCGTCGAAAAAATCACTTTAAAAATTAATCTTGTAAATCGGGACGAGTCTCGTTGTTTGGAGGGTACTTTTGCCGGATTTTTCTAATCCTGATATGCAAGATGAATTTCTAAATTTTTATAATTTTTTCATAGGACTAAAATTGATATATCTTAACATCCGTACGGTTGGATCGTCGAAAAAATCATTTTAAATTAATCTTGTAAATCGGGAAGGAGTCTCGTTGTTGAGGGGTACTTTACCGGATTTTTCTAATCCTGACATGCAAGATGAATTTCTAATTTTTTTATAATTTTTTCATAGGACTAAAATTGATATATCTTAACATACGTACGGTTGGACTCGTCGAAAAATCATTTAAAAATTAATCTTGTAAATCGGGAACGAGTTCTCGTTGTCTAGAGGGGTACTTTTACCGGATTTTTCTAATACTGACATGCAAGATGAATTTCTAATTTTTTATAAGTTTTTCATAGGACTAAAATTGATATATCTTAACATCCTACGGTTGGATCGTCGAAAAAAATCATTTTAAAATTAATCTTTGTAAAATCGGGAACGAGTCTCGTTGTCGGGAGGGGTACTTTTACCGGATTTTTTCTAATCCTGACATGCAAGATGAATTTCAACTATTTTTATAATTTTTCATAGGAACTAAAATTGGATATACTTAAACATCCGTACGGTTGGATCGTCGAAAATTTCATTTTAAAATTAATCTTGTAAATCGGAACGCGTCTCGTTGTCCGGAGTAGTACTTTTACCGGATTTTTCTAATTCTGACGTGCAAGATGATTTCTAATTTTTTTATAATTTTTTCATATGACTAAAATTGAATATCTTAACATCCGTACGGTTGTATCGTCGAAAAAATCATTTTAAAAATTAATCTTTGCAAATCGGAACGAGTCTCGTTGTCGGTAGGGGTACTTTTACCGGATTTTCTAATCCTGACATGCAAGATGAATTTCTAATTTTTTTATAATTTTTTCATTAGGACTAAAATTGATATATCTTAACATCCGTACGGTTGGATCGTCGAAAAAATTCATTTTAAAAATTAATCTTGTAAATCGGGAACGAGTCTCGTTGTCGGGGATGGGTACTTTTACCGGATTTTTCTAATCCTGACAGTGCAAGATGAATTTCTAATTTTTTATAATTTTTTCATATGACTAAAATTGAAATATCTTAACATCCGTACGGTTGGATCGTTGAAAAAATCATTTTAGAAATTAATCTTGTAAATCGGGAACGAGTCTCGTTGTGCTGGAGAGGGTACTTTTACCGATTTTTCTAATCCTGACATGCAGATGAATTTCTAATTTTTTATAATTTTTTCATAGGACTAAAATTGATATATCTTAACATCCGTACGGTTGGATCGTCGAAAAAATCATTTAAAAATTAATCTTGTAAATCGGGAACGAGTCTCGTTGTCGGGAGAGGGTACTTTTACCGGATTTTTCTAATCCTGACATGCAAGATGAATTTCTAATTTTTTTATAATTTTTTCATAGGACTAAATTGATATATCTTAACATCCGTACGGTTGGATCGTCGAAAAAAATCATTTTAAAAATTAATCTTGTAAATCGGGAACGAGTCTCGTTGTCGGGAGGGGTACTTTTACCCGGATTTTTCTAATCCTGACATGCAAGATGAATTTCAATTTTTTATAATTTTTCATAGGAATAAATTGATATATCTTAACATCCGTACGGTTGGATCATGCGAAAATTCATTTTAAAAATTAATCTTGTAAATCGGGAACTACGTCTCGTTGTCAGGAGGGGTACTTTTACCGGATTTTTCTAATTCTGACATGCAAGATGAATTTCTAATTTTTTATAATTTTTTCATATGACTAAAATTGAAATATCTTAACATCCGTACGGTTGGAATCGTCGAAAAAATCATTTTAAAAATTAATCTTGCAAATCGGGAAAGAGTCTCGTTGTCGGGAGGGGTACTTTTACCGGATTTTTCTAATCCTGACATGCAAGATGAATTTCTAATTTTTTTATAATTTTTTCATAGGACTAAAATTGATATATCTTAACATCCGTACGGTTGAATCGTCGAAAAAATCATTTTAAAAATTAATATTGTAAATCGGGAACGAGTCTCGTTGTCGGGATGGGTACTTTTACCGGATTTTTCTAATCCTGACATGCAAGATGAATTTCTAATTTTTTTATAATTTTTTCATGTGACTAAAATTGAAATATCTTAACATCCGTACGGTTGGATCGTCGAAAAAATCACTTTAAAAATTAATCTTGTAAATCGGGAACGAGTCTCGTTGTTTGGAGGGGTTACTTTTGCCGGATTTTTCTAATACTGACATGCAAGATGAATTTCTAATTTTTTTATAATTTTTTCATAGGACTAAAATTGATATATCTTAACATCCGTACGGTTGGATCGTCGAAAAAATCATTTTAAAAATTAATCTTGCAAATCGGGAAGGAGTCTCGTTGTCTAGAGGGGTACTTTTACCTGATTTTTCTAATCCTGACATGCAAGATGAATTTCTAATTTTTTTATAATTTTTTCATAGGACTAAAATTGATATATCTTAACATCCGTACGGTTGGATCGTCGAAAAAATCATTTTAAAAATTAATCTTGTAAATCGGGAACGAGTCTCGTTGTCGGGAGGGGTACTTTTACCGGATTTTTCTAATCCTGACATGCAAGATGAATTTCAAATTTTTTAATAATTTTTCATATGAATAAAATTGATATATCTTAACATCCGTACGGTTGGATCGTCGAAAATTTCATTTTAAAAATTAATCTTGTAAATCGGGAACACGTCTCGTTGTCCGGAGTAGTACTTTTACTGGATTTTTCTAATTCTGACGTTCAAGATGAATTTCTAATTTTTTATAATTTTTTCATATGACTAAAATTGAAATATCTTAACATCCGTACGGTTGGATCGTCGAAAAAATAATTTTAAAATTAATCTTGCAAATCGGGAACGAGTCTCGTTGTCGGGAGGGGTACTTTTCCCGGATTTTTCTAATCCTGACATGCAAGATGAATTTCTAATTTTTTTATAATTTTTTCATAGGACTAAAATTGATATATCTTAACATCCGTACGGTTGGATCGTCGAAAAAATCATTTTAAAAATTAATCTTGTAAATCGGGAACGAGTCTCGTTGTGGGGATAGGTACTTTTACCGGATTTTTCTAATCCTGACATACAAGATGAATTTATAATTTTTTTATAATTTTTTCATTTGACTAAAATTGAAATATCTTAACATCCATACGGTTGGATCGTCGAAAAAATCATTTTAAAAATTAATCTTGTAAATCGGGAACGAGTCTCGTTGTCTCGATGGGTACTTTTACCGGATTTTTCTAATCCTGACATGCAAGATGAATTTCTAATTTTTTTATAATTTTTTCATAGGACTAAAATTGATATATCTTAACATCCGTACGGTTGGATCGTCGAAAAAATCATTTTAAAAATTAATCTTGTAAATCGGGAACGAGTCTCCTTGTGGAGATGGGTACTTTTACCGGATTTTTCTAATCCTGACATGCAAGATGAATTTCTAATTTTTTTATAATTTTTTCATATGACTAAAATTGAAATATCTTAACATCCGTACGGTTGGATCGTCGAAAAAATAATTTTAAAAATTAATCTTGCAAATCGGGAACGAGTCTCGTTGTCGGGAGGGGTACTTTTACCGGATTTTTCTAATCCTGACATGCAATATGAATTTCTAATTTTTTTATATAATTTTTTCATAGGACTAAAATTGATATATCTTAACATCCGTACGGTTGGATCGTCAAAAAAATCATTTTAAAAATTAATCTTGTAAATCGGGAACGAGTCTCGTTGTGGGGATAGGTACTTTTACCGGATTTTTCAAATCCTGACATGTAAGATGAATTTTTAATTTTTTTATAATTTTTTCATTTGACTAAAATTGAAATATCTTAACATCCGTACGGTTGGATCGTCGAAAAAATAATTTTAAAAATTAATCTTGTAAATCGGGAACGAGTCTCGTTGTCTGGAGGGGTACTTTTACCGGATTTTTCTAATCCTGACATGCAAGATGAATTTCTAATTTTTTTATAATATTTTCATAGGACTAAAATTGATATATCTTAACATCCGTACGGTTGAATCATCGAAAAAATCATTTTAAAAATTAATCTTGTAAATCGGGAACGAGTCTCGTTGTTTGGAGGGGTACTTTTACCGGATTTTTCTAATCCTGACATGCAAGATGAATTTCTAATTTCTTTATAATTTTTTCATAGGACTAAAATTGATATATCTTAACATCCGTATGGTTGGATCGTCGAAAAAATCATTTTAAAAATTAATCTTGTAAATCGGGAACGAGTCTCGTTGTGGGGATGAGTACTTTTACCGGATTTTTCTAATCTTGACATGCAAGATGAATTTCTAATTTTTTTATAATTTTTTCATATGACTAAAATTGAAATATCTTAACATCCGTACGGTTGGATCGTCGAAAAAATCATTTTAAAAATTAATCTTGCAAATCGGGAACGAGTCTCGTTGTCGGGAGGGGTACTTTTTGTTGGGTTCCGAAGGCATAATACACAGCGGATAAACGTAAATAAAACAAAAATTTCGAAACCCAAAACAGGATCCATGTATAATTATGGGCAGATTATGGAGATAACGAATCATACCTTTCAAGAGATTAACTTTCACGAACTCAACGGAGATCCTAGCTATCACGCTTTGTGTCTACCTCTCGGAGAAACACCTCTATGGTATCCACACGAGCACCTTCAAGAACGTCTCACGAACTTGACTACGGAATGGATGTACTAGCCTCCTTCTTGACGATCTGAATTGCCTCTGCCTCTCTTTGCTGCTAGGGTTTTCTTAAAAACGTACAAGCCTCTTTCTCCTCTCATTATCTATTTATAATGACTGATTAAAAAGGCCCATAATAGCAAAGCCCAACCCTAGTAGGTATTGGATTAAATAATAAAAACGAATTTATATTATTTAATTAATAACTAAGTCATACTTAATTATTATGGGCAAAAACATTCCTTTTAATTCGAATTTATATTATCTCAATTAAGTCTTACTTAATTATAATAAAATTCAAATAATCATCAATTAATTTAAATCCATAATTTAAATTAACTATTCCATTAAGTGCTCTATTTGTGCGACCCTATAGGCTATTATTTAATTGGCAATAATTTTATTCCCTAATAAAATTATAAACAATGAGCGGTATCTAGTAATACATCATTGTTACCCAATTAAACAATAATTAAATCGTGATTAGATAAAACCTTTTGTGATTAATGTTTTTCATGTAATATAATCCCTTTAACCATACATATTATAGATTAAACTCGAGGCATGTATTAAGTCATCCTCTTCAACATTTAATCCGGGTTTACTTGATCCATGAGTAGATTATCGAGACAAATCATTATTTGAGCATGGCCATGCTTTTATAATCTCACTCAATCAAGAGGCCAATAATATCTCTCCTAATTATAGGAGGGTTAAATCCTTTATCTATCATTCATATTTCTCATACGACTCATGATATACCCGATGTCCACTTTTATCATCACCCGATCAAAAGTAACTTTTAATGTAGTCAAAGTATATTAATCCTCGTATAGAAATATAATGATTTCAAGTCAAAGGATCGTTACACCATTATCACTGTGAGTCTTTCTTATGACTTTATTAAACATGAAGAATCTCACTGTGGGTCTGTCCAGTACCATGTACTCTCACATGTACCTATGTATTGACTTTAGTATCCCCATACTTATAACCAATGAGATGTGGTTATCTTGTCAAACAACATACTAGTCTAACTATGTATTATTATTGTCCTATATAATAATACTCGACTAGGGACCTTTAAGAATATGATATATTATATAATCTCAAGTTCAAGTCATGTACTTAAACTATACAATTTGTATCATGATTCTAAGGACATTTATTATGCTAACAAAATATCGCAGTAATTAAGGTCATAATAAATACATTTATTGAATGATCAACTGACATAAAGATAAAAGAATAATGTATTGCCTCTAGGGCACCTACACTAACAATCTCCCACTTGCACTAGAGCCAATCACCCATATATCTAATACCCATGGAACTAGTGTGACCATCGTGTTTCTGCTGCGACAAGCCTTTGGTCAGTGGGTCTGCAATGTTATCATTTGTGTGCACTTTACATATGTGTATATCACCCCTTTCATTAATCTCTCGAATAAGGTGAAATCTCCTGAGTATATGTTTAGCCCGGGAGTGTGATCTAGGTTCTTTAGCCTGTGCAATGGCTCCATTATTATCGCAGTATAGATCAATGGGATCTGCGATCGATGGAACCACTCCCAAATCAGAAATGAACTTTCGAATCCAAACGGCCTCCTTAGCTGCTTCACAAGCTGCAATGTACTCAGCCTCCATTGTAGAATCAGCTACTGTTTCTTGCTTTGAACTCTTCCAGCTTACAGCACCTCCGTTTAGACAAAACACAAAACCAGACTGTGATACAGTATCATCTCTGTCTGTTTGGAAACTTGCATCGGTGTAACCTTTTACAACGAGTTTCTCTTCTCCTCCATACACCAAGAATGAATCTTTAGTTCTTTTCAGGTACTTAAGAATATTCTTAACTGCCGTCCAGTGACCTTCACCCGGATTAGACTGGTATCTGCTCGTCATGCTCAAAGCATACGAGACATCTGGGCGAGTACATACCATTGCATACATGATAGATCCAATTGCTGAAGCATATGGAACTTTATTCATGTGGTCCTTCTCATCCAATGATTTCGGACACTGGTCCTTAGAGATCGTTATCCCTTGAGACACGGGGACATATCCCCTTTTTGCATTTTGCATTCCAAAACGATGCAAAACCTTATCAATGTATGTGCTCTGACTTAGACCGATCATCCTTCTAGATCTTTCTCTATAGATCCTCATTCCTAGAATGTAGGATGCCTCTCCTAAGTCTTTAATGGAGAAATTGCTCCCTAACCAAGTCTTAACAGCCTTTAGAGAAGGTATGTCATTCCCCATTAGTAGTATATCATCAACATATAGTACTATGAATGCCACATAGCTCCCACTAACCTTCTTGTAAACACACGGTTCATCTTCGTTTTGAACAAAGCCATACTCTGTGACTATTTCATCAAAACGGATATTCCATCTCCTAGAGGATTGCTTCAATCCATAAATGGATCGACGCAATTTACATACCTTGCCAGCATTCCTTGGATCGACAAAACCCTCAGGTTGTGTCATGTACACATCCTCTTCAAGGCTTCCATTAAAGAAGGCTGTTTTGACATCCATTTGCCAGATTTCATAATCATGGAATGCTGCAATGGCAAGTAAAATCCTTATAGACTTGACCATAGCCACTGGTGAGAAAGTTTCATCATAGTCAATACCATGAATTTGTTTGAAACCTTTTGCAACCAGCCTAGCTTTATAGGTCTGAACATTTCCATCCATGCCCTTTTTCTTCTTAAAAACCCATTTGCACCCTATGGGTTTTACCCCTTCAGGTGGATCAACCAAAGTCCAAACTTGGTTTTCGTACATGGAATCTATCTCGGATTTCATGGCTTCAAGCCATCTCTTAGAGTCTGGACTGTTCATAGCATCTTGGTATGTGAGAGGCTCATCTTCATCTATGAGCATCAAATCACCACACTGAGTCATGAGAAATCCATATCTCTCTGGCTCATGGCGAAATCTACCAGATCTACGAACAACCTGTGTTTGTTGAGCATTATCATTATTCTGCTCTTGTTCCACTTCAGGTTCAATGCTATTTTGCGGTTCTCGATCTTCATCGAGATCTATAGTTCTCCCACTGTTTCTTTTGGAAACAAAATCTTTTCCATGAAGACAGCATCTCGAGCAATAAACACTTTCTGCTCAGAAGGACTATAAAAATAATACGCCTTTGTTTCAATAGGGTATCCTACAAAAATGCACTCTTCGGATTTAGGTCCAAGCTTGTCAGATTCTTGACGTTTCACAAACGCCTTACATCCCCAAACTTTCATAAAGTTCATGCCTGACCGTTTCTCTTTCCATATCTCATATGGAGTCTTTTGAACCTTCTTAGTAGGAACACGGTTAAGTGTGAAAGCCGCTGTTTCTAGAGCATAACCCCAGAAACTAATTGGAAGATCTGCATGACTCATCATCGATCGCACCATGTCCAACAAGGTGCGATTTCTCCTCTCTGAAACTCCATTCCATTGAGGTGTTCCTGGCGGAGTGAGTTGTGATACAATACCACACTCTTTCAAATACTCTCTAAATTCGGTGCTTAAGTATTCACCCCCACGATCGGATCGTAAGATCTTAATACTTGCATCTCCGCCAATTTGCTTCTCTACTTCAACCTTGTATTCTTTAAATTTTTCAAAAGAATCGGATTTGTTCTTCATAAGATATACATATCCATATCTACTGAAATCATCAGTAAATGTTATGAAGTAGTAGTAGCCTCCTCTAGCCATTACACGCATTGGGCCACATACATCACTATGTATTAGCTCCAGACGTTTAGTGGCCCTTTGACCCTTACCAGTGAAAGGGGCTTTAGTCATCTTACCAAGCAAACAAGATTCGCATTCTTGGTATGATTCAAAATCAAACTTATCCAAGTATCCATCCTTATGTAATTTGGATATGCGTTTCTCATTTATGTGGCCTAGACGACAATGCCAGAGGTATGTTTGATTTGAGTCATTCATTTTAAGTCGTTTGTTTTCTATATTACAGACAGGGTTATCTAAATCAAGAACATATAAACCATTAAATAAACGCGCAACACCATAGGTTAAATCATTCAAAGCAAAAGAGCAACTATTGTTCTTTATTGTAAACGAAAAACCTTTCTTGTCCAAACAAGAAACAGAAATAATGTTTCTGCGAATCGCAGGCACGTAAAAACAGTCTTCTAGTTCTAAAACAAGCCCAGAGGGCATAGATAAATAATAAGTCCCTACAGCTAAAGCAGCAACTTTTGCTCCATTGCCTACTCTTAGGTCCACTTCTCCCTTAGCCAAAGTTCTACTTCTCTGCAGGCCCTGCACATTTATACAAATGTGAGAAGCACATCCAGTATCAAATACCCAAGATGTAGAAATAGACAAATTGACTTCTATAACATAAATACCTGATCCAGAAATCTGAACTGCTTTCTTTTTCTTCAGATCCTCCAAGTAAATTGGACAGTTTCTCTTCCAGTGACCATCTTTCTTACAGTAGTGACATTCACCCTTGGCCACACCACCTTTAGGCTTTAAAGCCTGTTTGGGACCTGACTTTGTCTTGGGTGTAGAATCAGATCCAATCTTCTTCTTACCCTTCCATTTGCCCTTCCCTTTGGCCTTACCTTTATTTCCCACCATCAGTATGGGAGCAGGTTCAGCTGTCTTCATGTTGGTCTCATATGTTCTCAACATATGCAACAATTCAGTAGGTGTTTTGTCAAATTCATTCATATTGTAGTTCACAACAAACTGAGTGAATTTGTTGTTCAAAGAATTTATGATTAGGTCAATACCAGTTTCCGGACCAATCGGGAAACCCAAAGTTTCAAGGTACTCAATGTAACCAATCATCTTCAGAACATGTGGGCCAACTGGTTCACTCGCCCCTTGTTTGCAATTAAAAAGTGACTTACTCGTGTTGAACCTTTCTTGACGAGTTTGGCTTGCAAACATGCTTTGCAAGTGCTCATTGATAGTATATGCATCCATATGCACATGCTGTCTTTGAAGCTCAGCACTCATAGTTGCCAACATAAGACATGCAACATCATTTGCATCATTCTCATCCGTTGTGCGTGCTGCTCGTTCATCAGCAGTAGCACCCTCAGGAAGGGGGCCTGGAGGAGGAATATCAATGACAAGAAGCTTGCGCTCCTGCCTGAGGACAATCCTCAAATTCCTCTGCCAGTCTAGGAAGTTGTTTCCTCCTGTCAGCTTGTCCTTCTCAAGGACTGAACGTACGGATAGTGTGTTTGTGTTGTTTGCCATTACTCAGTATCTACAATAATAAAAGCGCAAAATAAACATTAGATTGTCTGAGTTAAAATTTTATGTTCATATGATTATGATATATTCATAATATATCTCCCACTATTTTTTATCAAATTAATAGCCCTAACTATTAATTCGGAAAGTATATCCCATAAATCTTTCTAGTGAGCCAAGATCCATATTTCGTCATGTTCTAAGTCAACCACTGGTATCCTTAAAACATGATTATTTAGGTAGACAACAGTTGTCAATTATATCATATATAATTCTTGGATAATTTGGTGAACAACAATTGATCTTATCTATCTAATAGATTTTTTAACCAAACTCTATGCTTCTAAGTTCATAATAGTTGAATATAACCGTTTATATTCACCTTATTATGATGACTCAGTTAAGTTAGACCCAATGATACAACGTCCGAATATAACCATTTATATTCGTCGCATTTCACCATGATAGATAGGAGTCCCCTGCCACTGACAGCCCTTCCCCTTATCGATCTAGGATTTAATGAGTGTTCATTCATTGGAAAGCATCTGATTAAAACTTAATATTTTTACTTAGGGATTTTTTAATTTAGAACGATCATGATCCCATCATAAAGAGATTCCCAATTTTTCCTTGAATAAAATACTTCAAATCAATACTCGTCAATGGTTTGATTTCCAGGTAGTGGAGGAGTCACATCGGTCTCGCTTAAAACCCACAGCCTTACAAGTTCTATGAACCCGTTGTTGACAAAATGGCCCCATGTCAGAAATAAAGAAAATTCGTATTTTATTCCGTGTTTCATAAACACGAGAATCTCATGATCGTTTGTTAATTTTAAATCTTGAGTCGTTACAGATTTTATCTTGTTTAAAGGCATGGCATGGGTGATGTATCTAATACATACATGCATCATTAATCTAATTAAAACATGCATTTTCTACTCTTCACATACTATTTATACATCATATGAAAAGTACGTAAAGTAAACGTGCAATAGTTATGGCCCAATCCTATGTGATCTTTTCAGGCTAATGAAAAGATCAAGGTCAATCTATGGTGTAAAAATAACTATTACATATGTCTTCTCTATTGCTTCCATTGTCTCCTTGGCCTCCATAGGATGCCTCCTCTTTCCCTTGTCCTTCTTGGATGTTA
This sequence comes from Apium graveolens, assembly GCF_009905375.1. Lineage (NCBI taxonomy): Eukaryota > Viridiplantae > Streptophyta > Magnoliopsida > Apiales > Apiaceae > Apium > Apium graveolens. The sequence goes on from NW_027418416.1 coordinate 11,424, forward strand.
CATTAAGAATTATACTAATGAACTTACAAAAGAACTCGAGTTACATTCGAGATAAAACAACTACAAATAGAAAACGACATGCAAGTCGTATTTATTACAAACCAAAAGAATAAACCATTACAACTAAGGTCTTAAGGCCATAACTATGCACCATGCTCAAGTAACCAATAAAGAACATGATAGATCATATAAAGATGACATACTATTTATCACTTATCATGATCCAATCAAGAATAATAAATAAGTAAAGCATATGTCATAAGCACAAATTAAAAACGAAACATGGCGGAAATTTTTGCAAAATCAAGTATCAGAATACTAGAAAAACATGTATCAGAATACTATTCCAGAAGCATGTATCAGTATACACACGATCCATATCCCAGTTACCAAAAACGTGTATCAGTATACATATTTTAAGAGATCACATACATATGAGTTATGGCAGATCTTAAACATACTAGTATCATCATATAGATCATTAACAGATTCATCATATCATTCATATAACATAACTGTTATCATGGCAGACTCATCACACATGCATACTTGTAAAAATACAGTAAATACGTAACCAAATCAGCCCCTTATACACGTAGCTCTGATGCCATTGTTGGGTTCCGAAGGCATAATACACAGCGGATAAACGTAAATAAAACAAAAATTTCGAAACCAAAAACAGGATCCATGTATAATTATGGGCAGATTATGGAGATAACGAATCATACCTTTCAAGAGATTAACTTTCACGAACTCAACGGAGATCCTAGCTATCACGCTTTGTGTCTACCTCTCGGAGAAACACCTCTATGGTATCCACACGAGCACCTTCAAGAACGTCTCACGAACTTGACTACGGAATGGATGTACTAGCCTCCTTCTTGACGATCTGAATTGCCTCTGCCTCTCTTTGCTGCTAGGGTTTTCTTAAAAACGTACAAGCCTCTTTCTCCTCTCATTATCTATTTATAATGACTGATTAAAAAGGCCCATAATAGCAAAGCCCAACCCTAGTAGGTATTGGATTAAATAATAAAAACGAATTTCTATTATTTAATTAATAACTAAGTCATACTTAATTATTATGGGCAAAAACATTCCTTTTAATTCGAATTTATATTATCTCAATTAAGTCTTACTTAATTATAATAAAATTCAAATAATCATCAATTAATTTAAATCCATAATTTAAATTAACTATTCCATTAAGTGCTCTATTTGTGCGACCCTATAGGCTATTATTTAATTGGCAATAATTTTATTCCCTAATAAAATTATAAACAATGAGCGGTATCTAGTAATACATCATTGTTACCCAATTAAACAATAATTAAATCGTGATTAGATAAAACCTTTTGTGATTAATGTTTTTCATGTAATATAATCCCTTTAACCATACATATTATAGATTAAACTCGAGGCATGTATTAAGTCATCCTCTTCAACATTTAATCCGGGTTTACTTGATCCATGAGTAGATTATCGAGACAAATCATTATTTGAGCATGGCCATGCTTTTATAATCTCACTCAATCAAGAGGCCAATAATATCTCTCCTAATTATAGGAGGGTTAAATCATTTATCTATCATTCATATTTCTCATACGACTCATGATATACCCGATGTCCACTTTTATCATCACCCGATCAAAAGTAACTTTTAATGTAGTCAAAGTATATTAATCCTCGTATAGAAATATAATGATTTCAAGTCAAAGGATCGTTACACCATTATCACTGTGAGTCTTTCTTATGACTTTATTAAACATGAAGAATCTCACTGTGGGTCTGTCCAGTACCATGTACTCTCACATGTACCTATGTATTGACTTTAGTATCCCCATACTTATAACCAATGAGATGTGGTTATCTTGTCAAACAACATACTAGTCTAACTATGTATTATTATTGTCCTATATAATAATACTCGACTAGGGACCTTTAAGAATATGATATATTATATAATCTCAAGTTCAAGTCATGTACTTAAACTATACAATTTGTATCATGATTCTAAGGACATTTATTATGCTAACAAAATATCGCAGTAATTAAGGTCATAATAAATACATTTATTGAATGATCAACTGACATAAAGATAAAAGAATAATGTATTGCCTCTAGGGCACCTACACTAACACTTTTACCGGATTTTTCTAATCCTGACATGCAAGATGAATTTCTAATTTTTTTATAATTTTTTCATATGACTAAAATTGAAATATCTTAACATCCGTACGGTTGGATCGTCGATCATTTTAAAAATTAATCTTGTAAATCGGGAACGAGTCTCGTTGTCCGGAGTAGTACTTTTACTGAATTTTTCTAATTATGACGTGCAAGATGAATTTCTAATTTTTTTATAATTTTTTCATATGACTAAAATTGAAATATCTTAACATCTGTACATTTGGATCGTCGAAAAAATCATTTTAAAAATTAATCTTGCAAATCGGGAACGAGTCTCGTTGTGGGGATGGGTACTTTTACCGGATTTTTCTAATCCTGACATGCAAGATGAATTTCTAATTTTTTTATAATTTTTTCATATGACTAAAATTGAAATATCTTAACATCCGTACGGTTGGATCGTCGAAAAAATCATTTTAAAAATTAATCTTGTAAATCGGGAACGAGTCTCGTTGTTTGGAGGGGTACTTTTACCGGATTTTTCTAATCCTGACATGCAAGATGAATTTCTAATTTTTTTATAATTTTTTCATATGACTAAAATTGAAATATCTTAACATCCGTACGGTTGGATCGTCGAAAAAATAATTTTAAAAATTAATCTTGCAAATCGGGAACGAGTCTCGTTGTCGGGAGGGGTACTTTTACCGGATTTTTCTAATCATGATATGCAACATGAATTTCTAATTTTTTTATATAATTTTTTCATAGGACTAAAATTAATATATCTTAACATCCGTACGGTTGGATCGTCGAAAAAATCATTTTAAAAATTAATCTTGTAAATCGGGAACGAGTCTCGTTGTGGGGATAGGTACTTTTACCGGATTTTTCTAATCCTGACATGCAAGATGAATTTCTAATTTTTTTATAATTTTTTCATTTGACTAAAATTGAAATATCTTAACATCCGTACGGTTGGATCGTCGAAAAAATAATTTTAAAAATTAATCTTGTAAATCGGGAACGAGTCTCGTTGTCTCGAGGGGTACTTTTACCGGATTTTTCTAATCCTGACATGCAAGATGAATTTCTAATTTTTTTATAATTTTTTCATAGGACTAAAATTGATATATCTTAACATCCGTACGGTTGGATCGTCGAAAAAATCATTTTAAAAATTAATCTTGTAAATCGGGAACGAGTCTCGTTTTGGGGATATGTACTTTTACCGGATTTTTCTAATCCTGACATGCAAGATGAATTTCTAATTTTTTTATAATTTTTTCATTTGACTAAAATTGAAATATCTTAACATCCATACGGTTGGATCGTCGAAAAAATCATTTTAAAAATTAATCTTGTAAATAGGGAACGAGTCTCGTTGTCTCGAGGGGTACTTTTACCGGATTTTTCTCATCCTGACATGCAAGATGAATTTCTAATTTTTTTATAATTTTTTCATAGGACTAAAATTGATATATCTTAACATCCGTACGGTGGATCGTCGAAAAAATCATTTTTAAAAATTAATCTTGTAAATCGGGAACGAGTCTCGTTGTGGGGATGGGTACTTTTACCGGATTTTTCTAATCCTGACATGCAAGATGAATTTCTAATTTTTTTATAATTTTTTCATATGACTAAAATTGAAATATCTTAACATCCGTACGGTTGGATCGTCGAAAAAATCATTTTAAAAATTAATCTTGTAAATCGGGAACGAGTCTCGTTGTCTAGAGGGGTACTTTTACCGGATTTTTCTAATCCTGACATGCAAGATGAATTTCTAATTTTTTTATAATTTTTTCATAGGACTAAAATTGATATATCTTAACATCCGTACGGTTGGATCGTCGAAAAAATTATTTTAAAAATTAATCTTGTAAATCGAGAACGAGTCTCGTTGTGGGGATGAGTACTTTTACCGGATTTTTCTAATCCTGACATGCAAGATGAATTTCTAATTTTTTTTATAATTTTTTCATATGACTAAAATTGAAATATCTTAACATCCGTACGGTTGGATCGTCGAAAAAATCATTTTAAAAATTAATCTTGCAAATCGGGAACGAGTCTCGTTGTCGGGAGGGGTACTTTTACCGGATTTTTCTAATCCTGACATGCAAGATGAATTTCTAATTTTTTTATAATTTTTTCATATGACTAAAATTGAAATATCTTAACATCCGTACGGTTGGATCGTCGATCATTTTAAAAATTAATCTTGTAAATCGGGAACGAGTCTCGTTGTCCGGAGTAGTACTTTTACTGGATTTTTCTAATTATGACGTGCAAGATGAATTTCTAATTTTTTTATAATTTTTTCATATGACTAAAATTGAAATATCTTAACATCTGTACATTTGGATCGTCGAAAAAATCATTTTAAAAATTAATCTTGCAAATCGGGAACGAGTCTCGTTGTGGGGATGGGTACTTTTACCGGATTTTTCTAATCCTGACATGCAAGATGAATTTCTAATTGTTAGGAATATATGTGCATTAGTTTGATGATATGTTTAACAAAACACTTAAGTAGAAATTTAGTGTCTGTAGCCTCAACGGATAAGACCACTTTGGCTATCCGTTGATGGTGTAGCTTTACTTAGAAATAAGTCTAGTATTGTAGCATATTTCAGTCTCTGTATTTAAAATGTAATTCTTAGAAGTTGAGAGAAACTATGAGTCATGTTGACTACTAGATGATATGCAGATAGGAAGGCCAATTGTAAATACTTCATGCCTTGTAATTTTGTATAAGTGAAGTGGTATCAACGGATGACTTAAAGACCTTCAACGGATGAGAAGCTAAGCTTCAACGGATGTCTCTAAGCTTCAACGGATGTCTCTAAAGCTTCAACGGATAAAGTCATCAACGGATGAGTGCATCAACGGATGAAAGCTTCAACGGATAACATCCTTCAACGGATGAGTGCATCAACGGATGAAAGCTTCAACGGATGCTCTGATGATTAGCCGTTGATAAGAGGTAGTTGTACCTACAGACAGAGGCACATGGGTTGATGGAGACAACTGAGATGTGGTAGCCGAATTTCAGGATCAACAGAAAAAGCAGCCGTTCTTCTCTGGTACAAAGATGCAATAGTCAACGAAGTACTGGAGTGAACAGGAAAAGAAGCAAGTGAAGATCTTATTTTATTATTGTATTTTATATTGTTCTTCACTTGTACACTTGGTAATATATAAACCAAGCAGAAGCTAGTAATTAGAGTGAGATTTTCCAGAGCTGTTTAGAAAAACATTGAGAGAAAATTCATCTAGTTTGTACTAGGATGCAGCTGTGATCAACATTGTTGAACACAGATTTTCTAATATACCATCTCTGGTGGAACAACAAATCCACCAGAAAAGTTTTTAAGGTCTGTTGTGTTCTTTACATTTGTGCTTGAATATATATCTGTCTGCATAAGCTTAAAGCAATTCACACATTTGTTCTTCTTGAATACACAACCTTCATAAACTGCTCAAAACTTGAAAAAGTTTTGAGATTTACATTCAACCCCCCTTCTGTAAATCTCATTGTTAGTCCTCTAGGAATAACAATTGGTATCAGAGCAAGCTCTTGACACACAAAGAGTTTAAAGATCTTGGAATCTAACAAAGATGAGTAAGAAGGATATTGGAGTAAAGATCCCAGTTCTTGACAAAGACAGTTATCACCACTGGAAGGTGAAAATGCACCTTCATCTACTCTCCCAAGATGAAGGTTATGTAAACTGCATTGAGAATGGTCCTCACATTCCCCACAAAGTAGCCACAGTTGCTACGGCCACAATTGCTGTTGGTCAATCCATTCCAAAACCTAGAGCAGAATGGACAATGGAAGACACAGAAGAAGTCCACAAGGATAAGAAGGCTATGAACATTTTGTTTAATGGTCTTGACAAGGATATGTTTGATAATGTGATAAATTGTTCAACTGCCAAAGAGGTTTGGGACACAGTTCAGCTGCTGTGTGAAGGTACAGAACAAGTAAAAGAGAACAAAATGCAGCTTCTCATTCAACAGTATGAGTACTTTCATTTTGAAGAGAATGAATCTTTAAATGACACATTCAATAGATTCCAAAAACTGTTGAATGGACTGAAGCTGTATGGTAGAGTGTACCAGGTGAAGGATTCAAATCTTAAATTTTTGAGATCCTTACCAAAGGAATGGAAACCCATGACTGTTTCCTTAAGAAACTCTCAGGATTATAAGGACTTTACTCTTGAAAGATTATATGGAATCTTGAAGACTTATGAACTAGAGTTGGAACAGGATGAGGTATTGGAGAGGGGGAGAAAGAAAGGAGGTTCAGTTGCATTGGTAGCTGAAAATGAGAAAGAATGCAGAAAAGAAACTGTGAGATCTACATCAAGCTCCAAAGATGGTGTAAGAAATCCAGAATCAGACAAGGATAAAGGGCAAGTTGCTGAAAATGAAGACAACTCCAGTCAAGATGACTCTGATGGTATTGATGAGCATCTTGCATTTCTGTCCAGGAGATTTGCAAAGATGAAGTTCAGGAAAAACACTAGAGCCACTAAACCCTATAAGAACATGGTGGACAAATCCAAGTTCAAGTGTTTTAATTGTGGTATAAGTGGACACTTTGCAAGTGAGTGCAGAAAGCCAACCTCTGAAAAGAAGAAATTTGAACAAGTAGATTACAAAAAGAAATATTTTGATCTACTCAAACAGAAGGAAAGGGCTTTCATTACTCAAGAAAAGGACTGGGCAGCTGATGGAGATGAAGAGGATGAAGATGTGGATTATGTCAACCTTGCTCTCATGGCTGATTCTGAAGAAAACGAAGTTAGTTCATCAAGCAATCAGGTAATCACTACTGATTTAACACAACTTACTAAGAAGAGTGCAATGATGCTTTCAATGACATGTCTACTGAATTGTATCATTTGCGTGTGTCTCTTAAATCTCTTGCTAAAGAAAATAGTAGGATCAAAGAGAACAATCTGTTTTTAAGCAATAGAAATACTGTGTTAGAAAATAAGTTGATTGACCTAGAGAAAACCAAATTGCATTGTATATCTGTTGAGAATGAACTAGCTGAATCTGTTAAGAAAGTAGAAATACTTTCCAATCAATTAGAGAAAGAGCAAGAGGTGATTAAAGCCTGGAAAACATCTAGGGATGTAAGTGCTCAAATTGCCAAAGTCCAAGGAATTGAATCATTCTGTGAAACTGCCTGGGATAAAAATAAAAGAAACTGGAATTAATTGATGGACTGTCAACGGATGTGGAATCAACGGATGATGAAAGTTATCCGTTGAAGGAAGAAAAGGAACATCCGTTGAAGGTTCCTCAATTAAAACAGGCAGATGTTTCTAAAGAGAAAATCTAAGAAACTCAACAAAAAGTTTGGTTCAACTTCAAAGAACTTTGTCAAAGAGAAGCAAGCACATCCAAAGATGTCAGAAGGTGAATGTAGGGCAATGACCTT
>NW_027418417.1:0-40835 GCF_009905375.1 Apium graveolens
CAAGTACGAAACCATTAATCCTAATCATAGTGACTATTAATCTTCCACTTCAACATATTCTAGTTCGAATTGAGACTGTTACCGAATTTTATTCACAGATAAGCCAAATAAAGGATTAGACTGAGAAATCAGAACTTAGACCTATACCAGAACTTAACAGTCATCAGAACATAATTTCTTAACTCGAAAAAGGAATGCCCATCTTAGTAAATCCTCATACAAGTTCTGAGTTATAGACTTCAGAACTTAATCATCAGAACGTGTAACTAGAACTTGTCCTCAGAACTTGTGCAACAATGACACAATGACTGTTTATCTACAATAACATAGACCACCACAGAAATTTTCATCATTCAGATGGAGTGATTAGTGTGTGCATTAAGCTAAATAACAGACAAAGAGTAAAGTCTGATTCACGTCAGTACATCTTAGAAATAAGGCATAACTAAAATTTTGCTAAAGAGTTGTCATTGTCCTGAAACCTACTGATGAATGAGTTCATGCTTGAGTCCACCTCAACTGTTTTGTGCTAATTTTATGCATCTTTTGAAATTCTATTTTACAGTGGCTTCTCAGTGTAAGTGAGTCACGACTGTTTATCATAATTTATGCTATTATCAGAGTATTTCTCCAGTAATCTTAGAGTGTGAAAAGTCACCAAGAAAATATTTTGCTTTTCTAATGCATATCTACTTAATACCAGCAATCCACTTGGGTTGTCCCTTCCACATTTTTACTCTAGATCTCAAAGGAGTACCTGATTTTATTCTTTGATCTTTTTGCTTTTTCTTTTGATAACTGAGGTTTATCCGCACTTAGTACATTCAGCAGTTTTACTAGTATCAGAACTTAACAGATGAGTAGCATTATTCTAATTTGTGACTTAGTAATAAGATATACAAAGTAAACTTAACTAAGCTCAATTATCAGAATTTGCTTGTGTCATAGGGTTTCCATTGAAATAATTACTTCTTACATGGAATCATTTGTTTATTGAAGACTACTAGGTCAGTATCTAGCATAGTTATCCTCATAGGATTGAATAGGTACTTGAACAGACATATCACTTATTAGAGTTTAGAAACATATATCAGACAACAGTCAGTACTTAAAGACATTTATCAATTAAGCACAGAATACACAATGAGATTAATTCTGTAAATACTGAGCATAAAGTCTGATAACACAGAACAAGACTAAGCAGATTTAGAGAAAGAACCTGAAACCATTTCAAGTTCATTTACCAATCTTGTAAAAGTAGCTTCACACAGTGGTTTTGTGAAGATATCTGCTAGTTGTTGATCTGTGGGAACAAAATGCAATTCCACTGTACCTTCATCCACATGTTCCCTGATGAAGTGGTACCTGATGCTGATGTGCTTTGTCATTGAGTGTTGAACTGGATTACCTGTCATAGCAATAGCACTTTGATTATCACAGTAAATAGGGATTTTGAAATATGTTAACCCATAATCCAGTAACTGATTCTTCATCCAAAGAATCTATGCACAACAGCTTCCTGCAGCAATATACTCTGCTTCTGCAGTTGATGTGGAAATTGACTTTTGTTTCTTGTTGTACCAAGAAACCAATCTGCCTCCAAGAAATTGGCAGCTTCCACTTGTTCTTTTCCTGTCAATTTTGCAACCTGCAAAATCTGCATCTGAGTAACCTATTAGTTTAAAATCTGATTCTCTAGGATACCATAATCCCAGAGCAACTGTTCCTTTAAGATACTTAAAGATTCTTTTTACAGCTGTTAAGTGAGGTTCTCTTGGATCTGCTTGAAATCTTGCACAAAGACAGGTAGCATACATGATATCAGGTCTACTAGCAGTTAGATAGAGTAGAGAGCCAATCATACCTCTGTAGTCAGTAATATCTACTGATTTACCGGTATCCTTATCCAGTTTTGTCGTAGTGGCCATTGGAGTGGATGCACTTGAACAATCTTGCATTCCAAATTTCTTCAGCAAGTTTCTGGTGTACTTGGTTTGACAAATAAAAGTGCCTTCCTCATTCTGCTTGACTTGAAGGCCCAGAAAATAGCTAAGTTCCCCTATCATACTCATCTGATATCTTGACTGCATTAGCTTGGCAAACTTTTTGCAAAGTTTGTCATTTGTAGATCCAAAAATGATATCATCAACATAAATCTGGACCAGAAGTAAGTCCTTTCCATGGTTGAGGTAGAACAGTGTTTTGTCTATTATCCCTCTGTTGAATCCACTTTCCAGAAGAAACTGAGCTAAAGTCTCATACCATGCTCTAGGAGCTTGCTTAAGTCCATAAAGTGCTTTATCAAGCCTGTAGACATAATATGGATGTTTGGTATCTACAAAACCTGGAGGTTGTTCAACATATACCTCATCCTCCAATTCTCCATTGAGAAAAGCACTTTTCACATCCATTTGAAAGACAGTAAACTTTTTGTGAGCAGCATAAGCCAAGAATATCCTTATGGCTTCTAACCTAGCAACTGGTGCAAATGTTTCATCATAATCAATTCCCTCCTGTTGAGAATATCCTTTTGCAACCAGCCTTGCCTTATTCCTTGTAATTATGCCATCACTGTCAGTTTTGTTTCTGAATACCCACTTTGTACCAACAACAGATCTATTCTTTGGTCTTGGCACTAGGGTCCAGACTTTGTTTCTTTCAAATTCATTTAACTCTTCCTGCATTGCTTGCACCCAATCAGCATCTTGAAGAGCTTCTTCCACTTTCTTTGGCTCAGTCTGAGAGAGAAAAGAATTGTAAAGACATTCATTTGAAGTACCTGTTCTAGTTATGACACCTGGATCAGGATTTCCAATTATCAAATCAGGTGTATGTGATTTTGTCCACTTCCTTGCAGATGGAAGGTTTTCTCTAGAACTGGATGCTCCCCCATGATCCATGCTATTTTCATTTTCATTTTCTGATGCTCCCCCTGAAATATGCTCTCTGAGTTGGATTCTTCAGTATTTAGATTTTCAGCACTATCAGAACTTGGCTTATCAGAACTTGACGAATCAGAACTTGAAGAGCCAGATGCATGTTCTGATGTTTTTTGAGATGTGGTAGGATCTTGAGTATGCTCCCCCTGCATAGGTGCATCTTCCTTTGACGTAGTCTCCACAGTTTCAATAACATCAGAGTTTAATCCATCAGAGTTTACAGTATCAGGAGTTAGACTATCAGGATTTTCTGTATCAGAATTTGAGTCTTCATTTTCAAATCTCAGCTGATCATGGTCAATGAAATCTTCAAGACCAGTAATATTTTTGTCATCAAAAGAGACATTGATAGATTCCATGACCACTTTTGTTCTCAAATTATAGACTCTAAAGGCTTTTGTGGAAAGTGGATATCCAACAAAGATTCCTTCATCAGCTTTTAGATCAAACTTTGATAGCTGTTCAGGATGAGTCTTGAGAACAAAACACTTGCATCCAAATACATAAAAATATTTCAGATTTGGCTTCTTTTTCTTCACCATCTCATATGGTGTTTTTCCATGCTTGTTAATGAGTGTTGCATTTTGAGTAAAACAAGCAGTCTGCACAGCTTCAGCCCAGAAATAGGTTGGAAGCTTTGCTTCTTCAAGCATTGTACGTGCAGCTTCAATGAGAGTTCTATTCTTCCTTTCAACAACTCCATTTTGCTGTGGAGTTCCAGGAGCAGAAAATTCCTGCTTTATTCCATGGCTTTTGCAGAACTCTTCCATTATCAAATTCTTGAACTCAATGCCATTATAACTCCTTAAAACTTTCACAGAATCTTTGACCATTTTATCCAGATGTTTGATATGATCAATCAAGGTTGATGCAGTTTCACTTTTTGTATGCAAGAAATACACCCATGTGTATCTGGTGAACTCATCCACAATGACCAACGCATACTTCTTCTTTGCAATAGACATGACATTTACTGGACCAAATAGATAAACATGTAGTAGATGATAAGGCTCAAGAATTGATGATTCAGTCTTGCTCTTGAATGAAGATTTTCTTTGTTTGGCTTTCTGACATGAATCACAAAGACCATCAGGAGCAAATACTGTGTTTGGCAATCCTCTCACAAGATCTTTCTTGACCAGTTCATTTATATTGTTGAAATTTAAATGAGAGAGTTTCTTATGCCAATTCCAGCTTTCTTCAATTGATGCTATACTCATCAGACAGATTGCAAAACCATCGGTACTTGTTGAAAGCTTAGCTTCATAAATGTTACCACGCCTGTATCCTTTCAGAACAACTTTGCCTTTAGATTTACTCACAATTTCACAGTTTTCTTCAAAGAAATCAACATGATAACCTCTTTCACAGATTTGACTTATACTCAGTAGGTTGTGTTTAAGTCCTGAGACTAGAGATACTTGTTTAATTATGACACTTCCAAGATTGATATTGTCATATCCCAATGTTTTTCCAATGTTGCCATCTCCATAAGAAACACTTGGGCCAGCTTTCTCCACAAAATCTGATAGCAGGGCCTTATTTCCAGTCATATGTCTTGAACATCCACTGTCCAGAACTAGAATATTTTTCCTGTTACCCTGCAATCACAAAGACCACTAATTAGTAATTTTAAGGACCTAGACTTGCTTGGATCCTTTGGCCTTATTAAGTTTATTAACATTTGCAGCGGATTTAGCATCAGAGTTTATGTTAACAATTTTTTTATCAGAACTTACATTATCAGACTTTGAATCAGAATTTACACTAGAAGGAACAATGGAAACTTTCTTCAAAGAAGGTTTTATTTGATAATAATCACAGTACAAACTATGATATTCCTTACAAGTATAAATGGAATGCCATAAACTACCACAATGAAAATAAGGATTTTGTGGTTTGTATCTAACAAACTGACTCTTAACTCCTGATTTTGAAGGTAAGGAGTTAATATTCTTATTCTTCCTGCAAAAAGAAGCCAGATGTTTAGAACTTCCACAGTTATGACATGTTTTCCTAGGAGCATCAGGAACAGGTTTATAATCATTGCTTTTATTCACACCTTCCTTTCCATTCCTATTTTTCCTAGGTGATTTTACCTTGTTTGCATTTTTAACATCTTTCAGCTTATGCTTAAGCTGCTTCTTTGTCATTAAGCCTATGTTCACTTCAGCTGTCTTTTCCTGTTTTAGTTTGTCAGAAGTTAATTTCTTTGTAACTTCTGATTTTTCATTTTCAGACTTTACAGTTACAAACTTAACAGGTTTTAACTTTGGCTTTTGCTTATCAACAGACTTAATTTCTTCAGTTCCTTTATCTTTCTTATCTTCTTCATAACCTAAGCCCTCTTTCCAGTTTCCACTACTTAGCAAATTTTGAGTTGTTTTGCCAGAGTTAGTCCAAGTCCTGATAATCTCTCTTTCCTTTTCTAACTCAGTTTTTAGAGATTCATTTAATTTTAGCACTTCATTCCTAACATAAAAAGCATCATCTCTATCCTTCTGAGTTTGATGGAACATGACTAACTCTTTTTCTAAGAAATCATTTCTTTTCTTAAATGCAAGATTTTCAAAAGTTAATCTTTCACATGTTAAAGTTTGATCTCTATAACTAACAAACATGGTTTTAAGATATCTTCTCAACTCATTAATATCATCAGTATGAAAAGCATAAGTAGTCTGAGGTACCTTTGTTTCAGCAGCTTCAGAACTGCTCTCAGCACTTTCTTTATCAGCATTTGCCATCAATGCATAGTTTTCCTCACTTTCAGAGTCTGAGGTGTCTGTCCAGCTTTTCTGCTTTGTGACAAGAGCCTTGCCTTTGTCACCCTTTACCTTCTTGCAATCAGGAGATATGTGGCCTTTCTCACCACAGTTATAGCATTTAACATTGGTGTAATCTCCTCTGTCAGACTTTCCTCCTCTGCCTTCAGATCTTCTGAAATTCTTCTTATCAGAACTTATGTCTTTCCTGGAAAACTTCTTTCCCTTCCTGAACTTCCTGTATGCAATCTTTGTGATTCCTTTCACCATAAGAGCACACAGCTTCATCATCTCCTCATCAGCATCAGTCTCAGGCAAGCTTTCAGAATCTGAGTCATCATCACTCTCAGAACTTGATGACTCAGTATCAGACTTTATGAAAAGAGCTTTACCCTTGTCTTTCTTTGAGGAAGCTGCTTTGGGGAATTCTTCTTCAGCCTTAAGAGCAACTGTCCTTGACTTTCCTCCTTTCCTCTTGCTTCTTTGTTCCATCTCCAGCTCATGAGTCTTGAGCATTCCATAGATTTCGTCAAGAGTTGTTTCATCAAGATTGTAGTTGTCTCTTATTGTCGTTGCCTTCAAATCCCGGCATTCAGGAAGAGCTAACAGGAACTTAAGGTTTGAATCTTTAAGATAATACTCTTTATCAACCAATGACAAATCATTCAAAAGTTTGACAAATCTATCATATAAATCATTCAATGACTCATTAGTCTTTGAGTCAAAGTGTTCATATTCTTGAGTGAGTATTGTCTTCCTGTTCTTCTTAATTGTGTCAGTTCCCTGACACCTTGTTTCCAGAGCATCCCATATTTCCTTAGCAGTCTTGCAGTTGATTACCCTGTTTGACATTACATTATCAATGGCACTATGCAGTAAGTGTCGTACCTTAGCATCCTTAGCAATTGATGCTATGTCTTCAGCAGTATAATCACTCTTATCTTTTGGTACGGTCTTTGCTGCTTCACCTGCAACTGCAACAGCAAGCTTGGTTGGTTTGTGAGGGCCTTCCTTGATTCTATCAAGGTATTCTGGATCTGTTGCTTCCAGGAACATGGTCATCCTTACCTTCCATATGGGATATTCAGATGGTCTCAGTATGGGAACTCTGATGGTCTCATACCGACTCTGAATTTGTGTCTTTGGTGATTCCTCAGTTTTGGTAGGCTTAGTTGGAGTTTCTGTGTCCGACATGATTGTGTTTGGATCTTTAACTGTATGTATGTTAACAGATAGGCTCTGATACCAATTGTTAGGTCACACACACACTGTAGAGGGGGTGAATACAGTGTATAGTACACTCAAATCGAACTTTAAGAACTTAAGTAACAGAAAACAAACTTTATTGAAACAATAAACTCTGTTAAAGTATGGAACTGTTACCTCTCAGTGATGAACAAATATCACGAGAGCTGCTAGGGTTACAATGAATAATCTTGTCTAATAATGATAACACTTATAGTGTAAACCCTATGTCTGTGTTTATATACTACACAGTTACAAGATAATCGCTAATTGATATGGAATATAATTCTGCTTCCTAAAATATATCAATCAGATATCTTTTCTTCCAAGTATTCCATTCTTTACGGAATTCCTTCTTCATGCATATCTCTTCTTATGTTTATCTTGATCTTCTTTCCTTTAATCAGCTACTGTCCTTATCTAATTGTCCTTCAGCACCTAAGTTCTGATATCTATCTTCTGATGATTATCTCCTGATAACATAAGTACTGATATCCTTAAGTCCTGACTTCCAGTATAAGTACTGATCAACAGTTAAGTACTGATTTATCCTGTTCAAATAAGATCTGAAAGCTAAACATAAAACATATTAGCCATGACATTATCAAATATATCTAACAAGATGATTCCCAGATCGGGGGGAGCATTGTCAAGAGGCGTCACTTAATACCCCTTTCTTACAGATCGAAATCTGCTTTTGACAGAATCATCCTTTCTCTCAAAATTGAAAATTCATATTTAATTACGTGTTTCATAAACACAAGAATCTCATGATTGTATTCATAATATTATTGTTAAGGCAAGAAACGATTCCTATTCTAGATTTTCTAGAGCACGCCTTATTTTGATTTAAGTTCACCTAAATCTATCATCGCATGGTAAACATAGGCATATATCTCATATATAAAAATAAATAAATAAGTAAGCATGCAAGTAATATCATGTCACACATTGATATAATGATGTATGGATTTATTATAGCATTTAAAAGCAATTAAAACAATTAAAACATGCTTTAAAACACTTTCGGGAATATAAACAGTTCAAAAATTTTATATAAAAAATATTTAACCACTCCATTAGATCCGTCTCGGAAAAATGAATCCAACGATATATTGCACGCCCAAAACGGAGTTACGAAACTCCCAAAAAATCAAATTTAATGTGAACAGACGGGCTGTAACGCATTACAGGAACGCGTTACAAGGGCTGTAGCACATTCCGGTAATGCGTTACAACACTGTTAAGCCATTAATGTGTGTAACGCATTCCGTGAATGCGCAACAGGGTGTAACGCATTCCCGGAATGCGCGACACCCCCCCCCCCCCCGCGAGTGCGCCTCACGCGCCCAGGCCGACCGCTGCTTGCAGTTCAGTTTTTTTGCAGTTCACCTTTCTGTCGTTTCAAAAAAAAAGGTAACCCCTTTCCTTTACTCCCTCACTTAAACTTTTATTAATATGTTATTATTTTAATTTTACTATTAATAAATTAATTACCATTTAATTAATAAATTAATAAAAATCAAAATAATATAATTTCTTAAATCAGGCAGTAGTAGAAAATTATCAGATCAGTCAGGGGTTCTTGTGCAAATTTTAATCATATTTTTATTCACATGCATAATTATTTCATGAATTTTAGTTAAAACAATTTTTAAAAATTCATAACAAATAATCTACACATCACAAAATTATGAAAAAAAATACCTAGATGATCTACAACACTTGTAGAACCCAGATCAGTAGTCAAGATCTTATGTAAAAATTATTTCGAATTAATTCATAATTAAATCTAAATAAACTTGCAAAAATCATAACAAATCCATACATGCATAAAAAAATCTGAAATTATTTATATGAATCTCTATATGTAGAACCTAGCTCTGATGCCAATGAAGGAATTTACGGATGAGCGGAAGCGTGATATAACAATTATTCCGTAAAAAACCATGTATCGCACATATAGAAAAACGTATAAATCAGAAAAATGGAGGAATCGTAACCATACCTTGAAAATCGAAGCTTTATAATATGGTTGCTAGCAGTTGCTCCTCAGTGCGTAAAACACTCTACCGGTATCCACCAAGAATGATCCTCTTTGATGAAGCTTTTTATAAAACCAAGCTTTTATAAAAATGGAGTTTTGGGAGAGAGAGAGAGAGAAAGAAGATGGAGGCTAGCTCTTCTTAGGGTTTTCAAAAAACCAAGTGTATATTTAGAATGAGCCATCTCATTCTATTTATAGGGCTCTCCTAGGATTTTTTCATAATATATCAATATATATATATATATATTAGCCCCACATTTTATCTTTATAAAATGCTTTAATAATAATTAAAACTATTTTAATCATTATTTCTTTTTCTAAACTATTTAGAAAATAATGCTCTCTCTCATTATTTCATCAAAGAAAATATTCTTTTATGGTGTGACCCTGTAGGTTCAATATTATGCCGGTAGTAGAAATAAATAATAATAAACTTTTATTAATTATTTATATGAAGACTAAAATTCACTAAATATAATTAACTGATTAATTATATTTATTCTACATCGCGAGTGATGCTTCTCAACATATCGCGACTATCCGGATAATATGAATTCACTACTTAGAATATCAAGAACATGTCAGTGACTAGTTACCGTACAATGAATTCCTTCCACCCTTATAATATCCCGATTAAATACAAGGCATGGATCTCGTGTCAGGCCTATCAAATTTAATCATATGATTTCTTATTCATAATGCAAAGTTCATATTAATGCAAATTAGAAACTCCTTTCTAATTTCATACACTCTGGCCAGAGATTCCAGAACTCGCATACTTAGAATAACATAGGATATTCTCTTCCTATACTGGAAGGGGTAGATCCTCTATTGACGTTAACTATCTCTATACACAAATCCCTATGCCCAAAATAGACCTAATGGATGTCCTTGAGACTAAGGACTAAACCAAAGCACAGTTCATTATATACAAGATAACTTTAACGATCTCAAGTCTAAGGACACTTGTACAACTATCACTCAGTGAATAACTATTGACACGTGAGTAATCTCCATTAGTTGTTCAACTTATCGAGTCATGTTCAGTGAACTTATTCCCTAATAAGCACCTACATACTAGCTATAGTGTCACCACACAAATGCCTATGAGAACAGACATCCTCCTGAAGGGAGCAAGCATAGTATGTACCAATCTTTGCGGATCCACTAATATCCGATTATTTATCCTATGATCAGGAACTGTTTAAGTCTAGAGTTATCATCTTCTAGATCTCACTATTATAATCTCATTATAATTCTAGAAGCTTTACTCTAAACTATGGAGCATCTTATTTGAAGCACTTTAAATAGATAAAGCCCATAATAAAACCAAAACAAGTCTTTTATTAATTTCAATGAAATCAAATAGGAATACAAGAAAGTTCTTCCTAACTCATCATACATGATTGGATTTAGGACAAACACTTTCATGAACATCAACTCAAGGAACTCTTTTTTGAAAAGGGGTTAGTGAGAGGACTGCCTCACCTCGAATTCAGAAGATGAAAAATGTGAGGCATGTTAGAAAGAGAAGTCAAAGACAACATCACACCAAAGTAAAGATATACCTTAGTGATGGTGGTTGACTACTCTTATGAAACACAGTTTTTGTTCGTGCATTTTCAAGACAAGACATCACAGATGGTGATTGATCATGTCAGAAGGTCAAGCTGGAAGCAACTGTAAAAGAAATGATCTTGTGATCAGATAATGGAACTGAGTTCAAGAAGCAGTTCCGATTAATATCTGTAACATCAAGAACATTCTGAGACATATTCAGCAATGGGAGTTCCATGTCATGATGGAGTGGTACAAGGGAAGAACCATAACTTAAATAAAGCTACAAGGGAAATATCAAGCTAATCAAGACTTTCTAAATACCAAAGGGCTAGAGCAATCAAAAAAGTTTACAACAAGTAAGATCAAGCCCTGATATGGATGTATACATGAAGACCACTAATTAGTTAATGGCCAATAGGAGCAAACACTGGATAACCTGAAAGTGTTTGAAGAGAATGTTCTACATGAGCAAACAATGAAATATTTTCAGTTATTTGAAGATCTTGGCATTTGTAGCTAAGACTTTTAAGGATATTCTTCATGGCTACTCAGTGGAGTCTACAACCTACAGGGCATTTGTGGTTTATCAACACAAGGTGATGGACAGTCTAAGTGCACAGTTCAATAACTCCATGCTCTAAGCTGTTACAGGAGAAATTAATGGTATTGATGATTCATATCCAAGCAATGGAATGGCAGTGTATAACACAACTCATTATATCAATGAAGCCAGTCAGCAAGGGTAAGGATTTTTATAAAATCCCAGCAACAGCTTAGGGGGAGCAAAAGAAGGATCAACTAGTCAGACACAACACCACATTGAAAATTAGAGGACACTAAAGAACATATATGCTGAGACAAAGGGTTTGATGTCAATATTATTCCCAGAGTCTAGTTCTTAAGTGATCAAAATGGTGGAGTAATAATTAGAAGGGCTACTAAGTAAGAATGATTATTTTTCTAGTTTTCTATCTGAAGAAGAAACTAAGAAAGTTACAAAAGCTCTGATAGATCCAAATTGATTAGGTGATTGCAAAATAAGATGAACTCAATCAGTCAGCAAGTAGATTATAGGAAAACTGGTATCCAAAACCAAATGACAATCTTATAATTGGTACAAGGATAACCAGAAGTCAATACTGGATGATAATGGCATTGTTACGAGGGACAAGGCCAAAATGGATGCTAGGTTATTATCAGAAAGCAGTTCTAATAGAAAGCACCAGTGACGAGACTTGAGGATATTACGACATATCTGGCACATGTTGTACATTCTACTTGGAATTGGACTCTGGTAAGTGTGAACAAGTATACTCCTGGTTGATGAGTCAAAGGAAGTAGTCAATGCACAACAGTTCATGGACTTTGCAGTTGCAGATCTATTGGACTTTGTATATCTCTTCTTCACAAGCGCACTTCAGGTTGGTATGAACTAGTATACTACTCAAGCAGTCGTCAAGGACATGGTATTGCACTCTAACTGAAGTTACAAGTTTAAAATGAACTATTAGAGTCGTCATATTAATAACTCTCTTATCACTAGGCACAAATATAGTGTTATATATGTGTAGTGATGTAATGTTCTCAAGATGTTAAAGTGCAAGGTTCCAAGTGGATCCTAGAGAATCCAATCTTATAGCCATTAACAAGATTATTAGGTATCTTAAGGGACTACCAACTCTTGGAGTAAAGTACCCTGAAGATATTGTGCTTAACATGTTTGGCTATATAGATTACGCAGGTTGTAGAAAGACAGGAGAAGCATCTCTGAAGCTGTCAACCTAAGTGACAGGAGAAGCATCTCAGGAAGCTATCAACTTCGTGAAAGAATATTGATTTCTTGTTATGATAAGAAATAACCTCAAATCTGACAACTCTTTGAACACTTAATGACAAGGCACATTCACACCAGGTATCATTTCTTTAGAGAGCATGTCTTTTAGTCAAAGAGTCACTTGCAGAAATATTTACTAAATCACTTGATAAAATATGAAATTGAATGCTAATATCTAGTTGATAGATAATTGGTATTTAATTCATTGATATCTTACTCTAATATATTTGAATTATGATGTTCGATAATTCCATGTCAAATCAGTTTCATGATTTAACTTATATTAAAGTAGGATGCAACATAATTATTGGTATCTAAAGTACTTGACAAGTATCAGACAATGATATATTATTAATATTTTGTTGCAGATAATTGTGAGATTTTAAGTTCTAGTGAACTTATATGAGTTTCTATATCTGACAGATTCACTACAATTTGAAATCAGTAGCATAATCATTCTTATTAAGATTATTTATCAACAAACAATGTTGTTGATTATAATTTTATAAAGACAGATTATATTATAGAGCTTTTGACATGAATGAGAATTGCTTAGACTTTACCCTAAGTGATCAATGTTCTTACAAAAACTCATTCATATTGAAAGACAAAATCTTTCTTTCTCTTCTTAATACTGCTAGGTCATCAGTCTGTGTCTTATCAAATCATTTATCTTTTTAGGCATAAAAACAGACTTGTGCACTAGAACAGTTTTAGGAGAAAATCAAACTTCTTTCTACATTAGTGATTGCTTATTTCATTAAAATCTTTTTGAAATCACTATTGTACATCATTTCTCTCAAAAGATTAAATGCATAATTTTTATTCATTATAGATCTTAAGTGCATTTTATCTCTACATTGCAATATGTTCTGTGATACAGGTTCAGCCTCCAATGGTCTTCTTTCATTTGATAGTCATGAGGTTGAAAACCCACAAATTCTATCCCAGACTGTAAAGACAAACACAGAAACAGAACCAACCAACACTCTCTTAACACTAAAATGAAGTATGAATGAGCATGAGGGAGAAAGTGCCTTAGTGCACCAAATAAGGAAGGTTCTGAAGTCAACCCAGTAGCTTTATCTCCTACAAAGTTGAGATATATTAAAACTGAGACAACTGCTAGCCCCCATACATCTTCTCAAAAAGATGTAATGGCTGAAAAGGCACAAAAACATTCACTAGATTCATCCTCTCAACAGAGTGCATCTATTGAAATTCGCCTGTCGACCAAGGCATCCAATGTAGTGTCTGTAATAACCCCAAAAATTTTCAACTTTTTGTAACCCTTGTGAATAGTGTTTTAGCTGAATGAGAAAACTTTTCACGCCACACTATGTAGGGGTTCTGTTATGGATATTCTGGGATTTTATTCGAACTCTATGAAGTATATAAGTGTATGTAAATATCGTCAGAACCCAATTCCGAACACTTTGGTTTTTCCCGGAAATCCACAAGATACGGAGAGAATTGAGTATAAGGTAACAGAATAAAAAGGATTTAAATTAAAGGATTATAATAGAGGATCATAAAAAGGAATATAATGTATTGAGAAAGGTTAAGGGAACCTAAGTAATAAGATCCCGGGTATGATCCTTCAAACGATAAACGAGAACGAAAGTTAAGCGAACCGTACAACAGATCAGCGGTCATTAGGCAAACGATTAGGAAGCTAATCAAAGGGATTAATGAGAGTGATGTCATCCAACCAATAGAAAGAAGACAAGGAAGGAAGGATGACATCATGAGGATGAGGTAAGCATGACATGGGAAGAAGGGAGGTGTGGTTGATTAAGGACCACACAAATTCAAGGGCAAGGTAGTAATTTGCTAAATCAAAAACAAAACCAAGCCAACCAAGCTAGCAAATCATTTCATCAAAAATCAAAAAATCAGCCAAGGCATTGTTCTTCATTTTAGCTCTCGGCTTTTTGCATTTTTCAAAGCTTAAATTTTCAAAAATCAAGATCCAAGCATCCTTAATTGGTAAGAAAATTCCCTAATCATCCTTATGCTTAGTTATGGCTATATCATGAGTTTAAGCCTTTAATTCTTTCTCTAACTTCTTCATTTAATCAATGAAGAAGACAATGAATAGTGTTTTCAAGTTTTTAACTTGAACTTTTTCTTGTTTTTCTTAAAGATCCAAGCTTTCCTAAGGCTTCTCCAAGCTTCTTAAGGCTTCCTAGCTCAACCCACCACTTCAAGGAAGGTATACCATTTTCAAACCCTAGGTTCATATATATTATAAGGTGATTTTGATGAGTAGGATGTTATTGTAGTTGTTGTTATGATTAGAGTTTGAGATTTGGAATGGTAGTGAAATGAAATGGTAATTTTGTGGTTTTGATTTAAAGAAACTTAAGAATGATTAAAGTAAAGTTTAAGCATAAGTATGAATGGTTAAATTGAATTGGTTGGGGTTGTTATGATGTGATAAGGATGGAGGATGGTTGTATGTTGGATTTGAGGTTGATTTGGGTTGTTTGTGAATGGGTTGAAATTTGGAAATCACGTAAACATAGCCGTCGTAACGTCCGATTTTCTTTGGACTGTTTTTGTGCATAGCATTAGGACCCGAGAACCCCCTGCTAAATTGTGACCACTGCCATGTTTAGATAGCTCATGTTACGAGCTTCGTTTTGATATGTAGTTCGTTCGATTCCGATGCACGGTTTAGGAGAAACGACCGTTTCAAGTAACGGCGTTTCGCGAACGAAACTTTTTCCCTCGCCTTACTTTGAAACATAGGTTAAAGACCAAAAAGGGTTAATTAATGTGTGAAACATTTATGGTAAGTGTGTTAGGCAGTTGGTAAGTCATTCGCGAAGGAATCGCTTTAAAACTCGTAAAGGTTAAGTTATTAAAAATGGTGGAGCCGAGGGTACCCGAGTGACTTAAGCGAATCGGTGAGCGCAAAACTAGCATTAGAGTCTAAGTTAGTTAAAGCATAGATTTACAAGTGATTTTGGTTTAATTCCAACTTACTTGTTGTTTATAGGTTATCAGACTCGTCCCGAGCCTTTCTCACCCCCAAGTCGCTCAGGCAAGTATTCTATCCGATATACTGTTGTTGTGATGTAAATATATGTATATGCATTATCTTGTGATAGTGCATGATTGTTATTAGCAAATTTTGCGATATATTGGAGCATGCTGATATGGTATATATGCATATCTGTTTCGTAATCTGGTTATCTATCTGTTGATTTCAATGCTTATAGTTGCATAATACCTATGCTAGAAATAAGCAAGTAGTTGCGTATACCCTTAGTATAGGGGATAAAAGGTGAACATATTTCTAAACCGGGAGTCGATGTTCCCGAGTATATTATATATATATATATATATATATTTATATATATATGGATATAGTTTTTAAAACTATGGATCGAATAAGGTTTATTCGATACCTTTATTTTACTTAATTGAATATTAATTTGAGTATTCATTCGAGGGCTTATGACTCAGTTTATTTTATTATTTGAATATTATTTGAATATTCATTCGAGGGCTTATGACTCAGTTTATATTATTATTGATTATTACTTGGATATTCATTTGAGGATGTATGATTCCTTTATTTTATTTAATGAATATTATTTATAATATTCATTCGAGGTATTATGACTCAGCTTATTTTATTTATTGAATATTATTTGAATATTCATTTGAGGATCTATGACTCCGATTATTTGCTGAAATATATTCTTTATTTTATTAAAGAATAAGGTGTCAATAATCAAACTTATTTTCGATTATTCAAATAAAGATAATACTTTTATATAAGTATATCTTGGGTTATTTAATACTCGTTTCAAGTATAAATTTTAATACTTCTACTTCAATTATTTTTTATAAAGATTATTCTTTATGGGAATATTATTTAATTAATAATATTCAGATATTTTCTAATATTCTGGGGACTGATTTACTTCATTAAATCAGCCTTACTCCAAACACTCTTTAAAGAGTTTTCGAGTCTTCAAAATGATTTTTAAAAGTCAGAGCGGATCCCAAAACTCATTTTTATATTTAAGATCTTCCTTTTTAAAGGGGATTTAAATACCCGCTCAAAACCTGGGAAATCCGGCTCTGTGGTGTATTTTATATTCGCAACAAGGTTGCAGATTTGGTAAATGAATTGATTACTTGCCCAACGTTCGGGAAGTAAGCCCCTCTCATTGAGTCGGCATAAGCGACAGGCCGAGGTACGGTCTATTATTGTGTAAGTGGCTCAGTGGGAGTCCATCAAATGCATAGGTGGCTGAGTGGCAGTCCAGCATAGGTCTTAATTATGACCAGGGTGATGACCAGTGGGGAATTCGTCCATCTACTAGTAGAAAAGGTTACTTATTGGTATCTTTGCCTGATCAGCGAGATATCGGGTTTATGCCAAAATTCTTTTCCTTTCCAAAATTCATTGGATGTTTCGAACTCTGTTCATACTTCACATAACAGAGGTTCCAGGAAATGTTTTCGGGATATATATATATGTGGATATATATATATATCGGGACTAAATAAAGTATCTCATAACTTTTTCATTCAATAATATTTCAAAGATTGAATCTATTCAAGTCTTAACTTGTGGTCTCATCTATGGGATGTTTTTCTTAAAACTTATAATACTTTGAACGGTGGCAGTTCAAGTAGCTTTATAGATGATATAAGTGTAGTGAAGTATTTGGTAACTTCATTTCTTGTTTTTACTTATATCTAGTAAGTAATTATCTTACGCACGATAAAGATTCTAGTAAGTATCCATTTAGATACTTATATTATTGTTATCACTATACATATTATCTTGCGAGCTGTAAGGCTCACTCTTGCTTTATTTCTTCATCACACAACAACAGTTAGGAGAGATGGCCAGACTCCAGCAGACCCAGCGCAAGCGCGTGGGAAGCGTCCCGCGTCTTCCCGCTGATTTTGTAGCTGCTATAGCTGCAGAGGTAGATCCATTGTAGTTTAGACCATCTACTTTTGAGAAACAAATTATGTATAATTATAACTTGTGGCAGATAATGGCAATTAACTGTAAATTATCAAGTAATCATTTTGGGTTGTAATAATTTTAAATTGTGGATTCAAAGACTTGTACTTATTTCAATTTCATCTCTGAGACTATAACGGGTTGTGGTGTGTGTTAGTGTGGGGTCACAGTATGAGGTTAATTATTATTAATTAAGTGAAGTGATATTGTGGAAAGAAAGACCGTGACAACCCGGATCCCCGACCCCGGATCTGGGGGTGTTACAGAAATGGTATCAGAGCTAAGCGTTATAAACCTCAGAGATGATGCGACGATAAAATAATAAACTCACAAAGATAATAAGAACTCTTGCCAAGTTCATGGTCGGACTACTTAAAGTAGTACTGACAGCTAAAACCCTTACGGGAACCCTTATAAGTATCATGATAGTAACTTAGCTCGTTTAATGTGTAGGCGCCTGAGATGGAGGACCCTGAGATGTACGAGCGTGAGCATGATGAGGCACTGCTAGATGTTGAGGATCAGGAGGAGCCTGAGATGGAGGAGGATGAGGAGGACCCCTCAGAGGAGTCAGAGACGGAGGTCATTGCTATTTCAGATGAGGAGGACCCGGATGAGGTCCCAGTAGCTGAGGAGTGTGTTGGACATATGGTAGTGTATGATGGTATCCCTTTACCCACACTTCCGGTGGTCAGAGCCCCTACCCCTCCACCACTATCTTGGATTCCTGATGATGACAGCTCAGAGACCCATACTTCCGAGCCTAGGCAGACCGAGGAGGCACCCTCAGCGGCTCCAGATTCACCACCTCTTGACCCTGCCCAGAGACAGTCTTCGTTAGCTCATGGATATGTTCAGGATGTTTTGAGGACCCGAGTGGCTGTTGCCGAGGCCCGACTGGATGAGGCCAGGAGGGAGTTGGATGCAGAGAGGGCGGGTAGGCGTACCCGAGCTTATGAGACCAGGGCTTCTATACCCCGATCCTTGAGGAGGGAGCTTACGGGGATAGAGCTCACGTCCCGAGCGAGACTCAGATCTCTCCAGGGGGACAGGCATGGTAGGATCTCCAGGCGGCAGGCCGACTATATCTTCCGTCGTGCGATGGAAAGGGTTTGGGAGCTGACCCGTTCCGGTGTGTGATTCAGGATTGATGATGGAATAGTCTAGTTGTCTAGTTAGCCGAGGCCTTAGTAAGAGCCAATTTTCCGGGATAGTTGACTTGTATATAGCATCCCTTTTTCTGACTAGACAGATAGACTCTTGTGTATCACTTTTGGGATAGATGACTGTAGCATTGTTGTACTTTTGACCAGATCAAACTATGTATTCTCGCATTATGTATATATTTGTTTCCTTTCAGTTCAGTTCCATAGTGACGGGATCACTGTTTTATTATTATTATTACTGCACTTCGTATTAGAACTTTCTTAAAATAATAGAATTGCGATATACGTTCTCCCCATTATAAGAGCTGTGCAAGGCACAATGTTGTATATGATTGTGACCTAACGTTGAATTTTTCCCAATAATTGTTTTTATTATTATCAGAATCATGCCGCCAAGAAAGATTGGAACTAGGGCGAACCCTGGGTCTGAGGACCAGGGAAGCCATAATCAGGACAATAGAAACCAAGAACACAGTGAAGAGGAAGATGAGGATTATGTGGAACAGGATGACTCCCTGTATGAAGAGGAAGAGGAAACGTATGATGTTGAGGGATTCGAGATAGAGGCTGAAGAAGGAGAAACCGAGGTTGAGCAACCAGTACCAAACCCAGGCATGGATCCCATGGGCCAGTTTATGCAACTCCTAAGACAGAATTTGGAACGTCAACCCAACCCACCCCCTCAAGGAAGTAACAATGCTGTGGCAAACTCTTTCAGGGCTTTTAAGTCCCTTAAGCCCCCTGAGTTCCACGGATCAGCCGACCCAGTTGAGGCAAGGGCATGGTTAAAGGAAATGGAGAAATCTTTTGAGATTTTGAGTACCGAGGAGGCACAGAAGACTGTATTTGCTACCTACCTTCTGAAAGGAGAAGCTAACTACTGGTGGGAGGCCAAGAAAAACATGGAGACAGGTGCTATTATAACCTGGGAGAGATTTAGTCAGTTGTTTCTGGGGAAGTATTTCCCGAGGTTTATGGAAAACCAGATGGAGCTCAAGTTCTTGGAGCTAAAGCAGAATGATTTGTCTGTAGCAGAGTACGAAGCGAAATTTACTGAGTTATCAAGGTTTGTGCCGGAGTTTGTGAGCACCGAGGAAAAGAAAGCTAGGAGGTTTCAGCAGGGACTGAAACCGTGGATTCAGAATAGGGTGGCAATCCTTGAGCTTACGGACTATGCCACTCTGGTGCAAAAGGCAACGATTGTAGAAGTTGGAAGTGAACAGATGCAGAAGGAAAGAGAGAAGAAAGGAATAAAGAGGAAAAGTATGAGCATGGGTGGAGGTTCCGCAGGAAGGAGCTTCCCAACTAGGTTTAATCGAGGAGCAGTGTCCCTGCCAGGAAGGAACACTGGGTTTAAGCGGCCAATGAGTGTGAGTGTGAGCCAGGGCGGCCAGAAGTCAAGAATGTCCTATTCCAACCAGTCTCGACCCCCATTGCCAGCCTGTAACAGATGTGGAAGGAACCACACTGGGGAGTGTAAAGGAAGGCCAGTAACCTGTTTTAAGTGCGGTCGGGAGGGCCACTATTCAACTAGGTGCCCATCATCAACCCCTGCCGTTGTTCCAACCACCAATTGTCATCAGTGTGGACGCCAGGGTCATTGGAAGAAGGATTGCCCAATGAACAAACCAGCAGCTTCGGGAGCAAGCAGGGCTGCTTCTAATAAGCCACCTACTGCGAGGACTTTCAACATGACAGTCCAGGATGCTATGAAAGATTCAGATGTGATAGCAGGTACCCTTTCTCTAAATTCAGTCAGTGCAAATGTTTTATTTGATTCGGGAGCAACTAAATCTTTTATATCAAAGGACTTTGCGCGTAAGTTAAGACTTAAGGCTAAACCCTTGATAGAACCCTTACAAGTAGAAATAGCCAATCATGAAATTATTCCTGTTAACCAGATTCACCCCGCCTGTGAGATAGGCATAGGGGAGCAATCTTTCAGTGTTGATCTGATTCCTTTTAAATTAGGGGAGTTTGATGTGATTTTGGGAATGGACTGGCTATCTAGCAACGATGCTCAGATAGACTGTAAAGGGAAGAAAGTTAAGTTAAATATCCCCGGGAAGAAAGAAGTTATATTTAGAGGAAAGAGGCAGACGCAGAAATTTTTGACTATGGCCCAGGCCAAAAGGATGCTACGAAAAGGAAGTGAGGCCTACCTAGCCTATGTGGTGGACACGCAGAAGGAGGTGCCCAACTTACAAGATATTCCAGTAGTCAACGAATTTGAGGATGTATTCCCCTAAGACCTTCCGGGATTACCACCCGATAGAGTGATTGAATTTGCTATTGAGTTGGCCCCAGGGACGGCGCCAGTTTCAAAAGCACCTTACCGGTTAGCCCCGTTAGAAATGAAGGAATTAGCTATCCAATTGCAGGAACTCTTGGATAAGGGTATGATAAGACCCAGTGTGTCCCCGTGGGGAGCACCAGTTTTATTTGTTAAGAAGAAAGATGGGAGCATGAGGTTGTGCATAGACTATCGAGAGTTGAACAAGCTAACCATAAAGAACCGGTACCCATTACCTAGAATAGACGATCTGTTCGACCAGCTAAAGGATGCTGTTTATTTTTCCAAGATCGACCTGAGAACTGGATATCACCAACTAAAGATTAAACCCGAAGATATTTCCAAGACAGCGTTCCGTACCAGGTATGGGCATTATGAGTTCTTGGTAATGTCCTTTGGATTAACCAACGCCCCAGCGGCTTTCATGGATTTAATGAATAGAGTATTTAAGAAGTACTTGGACAAGTGTGTGATAGTTTTTATCGATGATATTTTGATCTACTCAAGGACTGAGGCAGAACATGCAGAGCATTTGAGGATAGCTCTAGGAATACTCAGAGAGGAGCAGTTATATGCCAAATTCTCGAAGTGTGAATTCTGGCGGAATGAAGTACAGTTTTTAGGACATGTGATCAATAAAGAAGGAGTATTGGTCGACCCCTCCAAGATAGAGGCGGTCTCAAATTGGGAAAGGCCAACCACACCCACAGAGGTAAGGAGTTTCATAGGATTGGCCGGCTACTATCGTAGATTTGTGCAGGACTTTGCGAAGATCGCAGCCCCTTTGACACGACTTACTCGTAAGACAGAGAAGTTTGAATGGACGGAGAAATGCGAGAACAGTTTTCAGGAGTTAAAGAAAAGGTTGATAACGGCTCCGGTATTGGCATTGCCGGATGGAAAAGGAGATTTTGTGATATATAGTGACGCATCGCACAAAGGATTAGGATGTGTGCTTATGCAGCACGGTAAAGTCATTGCGTATGCGTCGAGACAACTGAAGGAATACGAGGTTAGATATCCTACTCATGACCTTGAGCTCGCAGCAATAGTATTTGTTTTAAAAATTTGGAGGCACTACTTGTATGGAGAGAAGTGCGAGATTTTCACAGACCATAAGAGCCTCAAGTACATATTTACGCAGAAAGAGCTCAACATGCGCCAGAGGAGATGGTTAGAACTAATCAAGGACTATGATTGTGAGATTCTCTATCATCCAGGGAAAGCCAATGTGGTGGCTGATGCCCTTAGTAGAAAAGAAAGACTCAGAATGATAACGACCTCGGAAGAGTTGATAAGGGATTTTGAGAAAATGGAAATAGAGGTAAAGGTAACCGGAACCGGAACTGAAAAGCTTTTTGAGATCTCAATGCAGCCAGAATTATTGGAAAAGATCAGATTGTGCCAAGAGAAAACAATGAATGAAGACAGAGAGTCAATGACTGGAGAAGAGATCCATACTGAGAAAGATGATAAAGGGATATTGAGGTACTCCTACCGAATTTGGGTTCCGAATGTTCAAGAACTTAAAGATGAGATTTTGGATGAAAGCCATAGTTCAAGGTATTCCATTCACCCGGGAAGTACCAAGATGTATAGGGATTTGAAGGAATATTACTGGTGGCCCAACATGAAGAGGGACGTAGCAGAATGGGTAAACAAGTGTTTGACTTGCCAAAGAGTAAAGGCAGAGCACCAGAGACCCAGTGGACTTTTGCGACCCCTGGAGATTCCCGAATGGAAATGGGAACAGATAGCGATGGATTTTGTTGTAGGCTTGCCAAGGACGAAAGCCAATCACGACGCCATTTGGGTAATTATAGACCGATTGACAAAGTCAGCTCATTTCATTCCTATCAATGAGAGATACACAGTCGATAGACTGGTGGACATTTACCTTAAGGAAATAGTAACGCGACATGGAGTCCCAGCGTCCATTGTCTCAGACCGAGACCCAAGGTTCAACTCCAGATTTTGGAGGAGCTTTCAGGAATGTGCGGGGACCAAGTTAAATATGAGTACCGCGTACCATCCCCAGACGGATGGACAGAGTGAAAGGACCATCCAGACACTAGAGGATATGTTGAGAGTCTGTGCAATAGACCTTAAAGGAAGTTGGGATGATCACCTGCCGTTGATCGAGTTTTCTTATAACAATAGCTTTCATGCTAGCATCGGGATGCCGCCTTATGAGGCCTTGTACGGAAGAAGGTGTCGATCTCCCTTATACTGGGATGAAGTAGGAGAGCGGAAGATGCTCGGACCCGAAGTGGTCCAAAGGACCAAAGATATAGTGGATCTTATCAGAGGGCGACTTGTAGCAGCCCAAGACAGACAGAAGAAATATGCAGACCTAGCCCGAAAGGACAAGGAATATGAAGTAGGGGACTTAGTACTGTTGAAAGTATCCCCTTGGAAGGGATTAATGAGGTTCGGAAAGAAAGGAAAACTAAGCCCAAGATACATTGGACCTTTTGAGATATTAAGACGGATTGGAAAGTTAGCTTACGAGCTAGCCCTACCCCCTAATTTGCAACAAGTTCATAATGTGTTCCATGTGTCAATGCTAAGGAGGTATCATCGGGATGCCAGGCACATAGTGGAGTACGAGCAGGTGGATATGCAGCCAGATCTAACTTACGTGGAGAAGCCAGTAAGGATTATGGATAAGAAGGAGCAGGTGCTTCGGAACAAAGTGATCAAGCTAGTCAGAGTACTATGGCAGAATCATAATGTGGAAGAATCGACTTGGGAACTAGAGAGCGCAATGCTAGAAAAGTACCCCCAATTGTTTTCTGTTTGATTCCGGGACGGAATCCTTTTAAGGAGGGGAGACTGTAATAACCCCAAAAATTTTCAACTTTTTGTAACCCTTGTGAATAGTGTTTTAGCTGAATGAGAAAACTTTTCACGCCACACTATGTAGGGGTTCTGTTATGGATATTCTGGGATTTTATTCGAACTCTATGAAGTATATAAGTGTATGTAAATATCGTCAGAACCCAATTCCGAACACTTTGGTTTTTCCCGGAAATCCACAAGATACGGAGAGAATTGAGTATAAGGTAACAGAATAAAAAGGATTTAAATTAAAGGATTATAATAGAGGATCATAAAAAGGAATATAATGTATTGAGAAAGGTTAAGGGAACCTAAGTAATAAGATCCCGGGTATGATCCTTCAAACGATAAACGAGAACGAAAGTTAAGCGAACCGTACAACAGATCAGCGGTCATTAGGCAAACGATTAGGAAGCTAATCAAAGGGATTAATGAGAGTGATGTCATCCAACCAATAGAAAGAAGACAAGGAAGGAAGGATGACATCATGAGGATGAGGTAAGCATGACATGGGAAGAAGGGAGGTGTGGTTGATTAAGGACCACACAAATTCAAGGGCAAGGTAGTAATTTGCTAAATCAAAAACAAAACCAAGCCAACCAAGCTAGCAAATCATTTCATCAAAAATCAAAAAATCATCCAAGGCATTGTTCTTCATTTTAGCTCTCGGCTTTTTGCATTTTTCAAAGCTTAAATTTTCAAAAATCAAGATCCAAGCATCCTTAATTGGTAAGAAAATTCCCTAATCATCCTTATGCTTAGTTATGGCTATATCATGAGTTTAAGCCTTTAATTCTTTCTCTAACTTCTTCATTTAATCAATGAAGAAGACAATGAATAGTGTTTTCAAGTTTTTAACTTGAACTTTTTCTTGTTTTTCTTAAAGATCCAAGCTTTCCTAAGGCTTCTCCAAGCTTCTTAAGGCTTCCTAGCTCAACCCACCACTTCAAGGAAGGTATACCATTTTCAAACCCTAGGTTCATATATATTATAAGGTGATTTTGATGAGTAGGATGTTATTGTAGTTGTTGTTATGATTAGAGTTTGAGATTTGGAATGGTAGTGAAATGAAATGGTAATTTTGTGGTTTTGATTTAAAGAAACTTAAGAATGATTAAAGTAAAGTTTAAGCATAAGTATGAATGGTTAAATTGAATTGGTTGGGGTTGTTATGATGTGATAAGGATGGAGGATGGTTGTATGTTGGATTTGAGGTTGATTTGGGTTGTTTGTGAATGGGTTGAAATTTGGAAATCACGTAAACATAGCCGTCGTAACGTCCGATTTTCTTTGGACTGTTTTTGTGCATAGCATTAGGACCCGAGAACCCCCTGCTAAATTGTGACCACTGCCATGTTTAGATAGCTCATGTTACGAGCTTCGTTTTGATATGTAGTTCGTTCGATTCCGATGCACGGTTTAGGAGAAACGACCGTTTCAAGTAACGGCGTTTCGCGAACGAAACTTTTTCCCTCGCCTTACTTTGAAACATAGGTTAAAGACCAAAAAGGGTTAATTAATGTGTGAAACATTTATGGTAAGTGTGTTAGGCAGTTGGTAAGTCATTCGCGAAGGAATCGCTTTAAAACTCGTAAAGGTTAAGTTATTAAAAATGGTGGAGCCGAGGGTACCCGAGTGACTTAAGCGAATCGGTGAGCGCAAAACTAGCATTAGAGTCTAAGTTAGTTAAAGCATAGATTTACAAGTGATTTTGGTTTAATTCCAACTTACTTGTTGTTTATAGGTTATCAGACTCGTCCCGAGCCTTTCTCACCCCCAAGTCGCTCAGGCAAGTATTCTATCCGATATACTGTTGTTGTGATGTAAATATATGTATATGCATTATCTTGTGATAGTGCATGATTGTTATTAGCAAATTTTGCGATATATTGGAGCATGCTGATATGGTATATATGCATATCTGTTTCGTAATCTGGTTATCTATCTGTTGATTTCAATGCTTATAGTTGCATAATACCTATGCTAGAAATAAGCAAGTAGTTGCGTATACCCTTAGTATAGGGGATAAAAGGTGAACATATTTCTAAACCGGGAGTCGATGTTCCCGAGTATATTATATATATATATATATATTTATATATATATGGATATAGTTTTTAAAACTATGGATCGAATAAGGTTTATTCGATACCTTTATTTTACTTAATTGAATATTAATTTGAGTATTCATTCGAGGGCTTATGACTCAGTTTATTTTATTATTTGAATATTATTTGAATATTCATTCGAGGGCTTATGACTCAGTTTATATTATTATTGATTATTACTTGGATATTCATTTGAGGATGTATGATTCCTTTATTTTATTTAATGAATATTATTTATAATATTCATTCGAGGTATTATGACTCAGCTTATTTTATTTATTGAATATTATTTGAATATTCATTTGAGGATCTATGACTCCGATTATTTGCTGAAATATATTCTTTATTTTATTAAAGAATAAGGTGTCAATAATCAAACTTATTTTCGATTATTCAAATAAAGATAATACTTTTATATAAGTATATCTTGGGTTATTTAATACTCGTTTCAAGTATAAATTTTAATACTTCTACTTCAATTATTTTTTATAAAGATTATTCTTTATGGGAATATTATTTAATTAATAATATTCAGATATTTTCTAATATTCTGGGGACTGATTTACTTCATTAAATCAGCCTTACTCCAAACACTCTTTAAAGAGTTTTCGAGTCTTCAAAATGATTTTTAAAAGTCAGAGCGGATCCCAAAACTCATTTTTATATTTAAGATCTTCCTTTTTAAAGGGGATTTAAATACCCGCTCAAAACCTGGGAAATCCGGCTCTGTGGTGTATTTTATATTCGCAACAAGGTTGCAGATTTGGTAAATGAATTGATTACTTGCCCAACGTTCGGGAAGTAAGCCCCTCTCATTGAGTCGGCATAAGCGACAGGCCGAGGTACGGTCTATTATTGTGTAAGTGGCTCAGTGGGAGTCCATCAAATGCATAGGTGGCTGAGTGGCAGTCCAGCATAGGTCTTAATTATGACCAGGGTGATGACCAGTGGGGAATTCGTCCATCTACTAGTAGAAAAGGTTACTTATTGGTATCTTTGCCTGATCAGCGAGATATCGGGTTTATGCCAAAATTCTTTTCCTTTCCAAAATTCATTGGATGTTTCGAACTCTGTTCATACTTCACATAACAGAGGTTCCAGGAAATGTTTTCGGGATATATATATATGTGGATATATATATATATCGGGACTAAATAAAGTATCTCATAACTTTTTCATTCAATAATATTTCAAAGATTGAATCTATTCAAGTCTTAACTTGTGGTCTCATCTATGGGATGTTTTTCTTAAAACTTATAATACTTTGAACGGTGGCAGTTCAAGTAGCTTTATAGATGATATAAGTGTAGTGAAGTATTTGGTAACTTCATTTCTTGTTTTTACTTATATCTAGTAAGTAATTATCTTACGCACGATAAAGATTCTAGTAAGTATCCATTTAGATACTTATATTATTGTTATCACTATACATATTATCTTGCGAGCTGTAAGGCTCACTCTTGCTTTATTTCTTCATCACACAACAACAGTTAGGAGAGATGGCCAGACTCCAGCAGACCCAGCGCAAGCGCGTGGGAAGCGTCCCGCGTCTTCCCGCTGATTTTGTAGCTGCTATAGCTGCAGAGGTAGATCCATTGTAGTTTAGACCATCTACTTTTGAGAAACAAATTATGTATAATTATAACTTGTGGCAGATAATGGCAATTAACTGTAAATTATCAAGTAATCATTTTGGGTTGTAATAATTTTAAATTGTGGATTCAAAGACTTGTACTTATTTCAATTTCATCTCTGAGACTATAACGGGTTGTGGTGTGTGTTAGTGTGGGGTCACAGTATGAGGTTAATTATTATTAATTAAGTGAAGTGATATTGTGGAAAGAAAGACCGTGACAACCCGGATCCCCGACCCCGGATCTGGGGGTGTTACAGTGTCACCACCTCAAACATAAACAATTCTTGATGCACAAGGATAGGTTACACACATAAAGAAAGAATTGACGGAAACAAGAGTTTCGATCATTTTAAGGTCAGATTCGATTGTTCAAGGTTCTCTAATGGACCAATTACCTTTACAGGTGTTAGGAGAGGATACTGATCCAATAGCCATATGTCAGTGGTCAGTGTTTACCTCCCCAGGCTTAAATGCCCTGGATGCATCTGCGGATAGTGGATATGTCATAGGTGCAGATCGCAACTTGTTGACAATAATTTAGATATTACCTGATGAGTCACAAGGAAATGTCTTCACAGACATTAGAAGGGAACTTTGATCTTTATGCTAAATTCTTCGGATCATTGTTTACCTTCCTAGAGTTCAAATATGGAACCCTAAAAGGGAAACTAGTAACTTGTAGATTATCACTCAGATTGATCTGACGAGTCTAACAAGGATGGGGATTTGTGAACTCCCATTACACCATATGTGACCTCCCTCAGGATGGCTAAGGTTATTTTCCTTGCAGGTACAGCTGGATTTTGGAGCTATGAGATGAGTGATACACTTTTGAGAATGAGTGTAAACACGAGTGGAAAAAAGAGTGAAACACTTGTGAGGTACACGAAACAGAATACACACTCAGGGTGAGGATGAAAGAGAAATACCATATCCCATTCCCTATCCCTAAACATGGTTCTTGATACTTCGGGTCTCAAATCTATTTATGATTGGAACCTAACTCTTAGGGACCTAACATTTACAGATTGGATTAGAATACTTCGGGACCTAACAATTTGGGAGCTAACAATTGGTAACAATTGGTTATCTCACAGTGGGAGGTATAAGGAGTTGGGAAGATTGGTGAACATAATGATCAACAGTGAAGTCATACTTGCAGCATTTAAAGGGACATGGTTGATCAGACTATGACTTGTCATTTCTTTTCCAACCAAGTAAAATATGAGAACTCCTTTAGACAACAGCATGCATTCCTTCTTTAAGGGGGAGATAAAAGCTTATATAATAGTTTGGAGGATTCCTCAACTAAGGGGTAGAAATAGCAGGGAGGAGGAAAAAGGTAAAGCACATGTACACTACATCACACCATTGTTGTTCGTAACTACGGATTCTCATAGGGGAGAAGCAAGAGAGATATATGTTTCTCAACAGGAAATGTGGTTGTACAAAAGAAGCTGCTGATGATTACTTCAAGACTGAGAAGTGTTATCTGGAAGAGATTTGAAGAACTAAGGAAATGAAGATGAGACTACTTGAAGAGCAGTTCAATGCTAGAGGAACAAGCATCTTTCATTTCAGTTAATCAAGAAATCTGGAAATGCAGTATTTGGTCCAGAAAACCAGTAGCATTATTTACAAGTCCTGGTACTTTACTTTTTCAAGTTGTTAGTTGAGTTATCCTCTCTATTTAATTTTTTTTGTTAGGTTTCACAATCAAATAGGGGGAGATTGTTGGTGAGAATGCGTATTTGTATTAACAGTTACGTGATAACTCAAAACTAAAACAACCCTATAACAGGACATGTTAATAATACTATGACTACACAAAAAATCAGAAGAAATGAAGATAAGGCAAATACAAAGAATCAAAAGATTAGAAGAAAGTTGGAAGTCTATTTACAGGTCACTGAAAGAAGCTCAGTAAAATGATCATGCCTCAGTGAAGAATAAAGGTTAAAGACTTTCAGGGTTTCAGACATGATGAAGATTCAGTGTATAAGTGCTACCAGAAGATTTCAGTGTATCAGCATTGATTGAAGATAGACAGTGTTCGAAGCATAGGAATCTGAATAATTGAAGACATGGTATAGATAGAGGTTAAAGAAGACAACTCCAGTCTTGAAGCTATACTCACTGACAGGAGTTCATTTATATGTTCAAGTATCGGTGAAGAACAGTGAATGAAGTATTCAAGATTATAGTAGCAATGAAGACGTTGTCTACAGTACCAGAAAGGATTCCAGTGAAAGTACATTTGTTTGTTGTGTTACGTGATGATTCTCAATGATCAGGAGAAGCTCAGGATCTGACTGTTTTCGATGTCATCAGTGTGACGACTGAGAAGTTTGCGACGTAATTAAGTCAATAAAATATGATTTATGTGACGTGATTATAAAATATGTGATTAAATGATGATTTATTTATCTTTACTGTATATTAGAATCTAGAAGCGTAAGTAAAAGCGTTCCAATTTAAAGAGTCAGCTTAGGAGTTAAGCTGTGTTGTCGGGCCGTCAGGTAGAATGGAACCCGTCCTAATAAGGATTTAAAGTATATAAAATGTAAAATATGTATGATTGTGTGAAATGAATGTTTAAATGAAGTATTGCGTCCTAGTGATGTGTCGGTCGATAATGATAATGAGAAGCGTAATTGAAACGCTGAGCGTCGGGCCGTCAGGCAGAACGTGACCCAGAACGCGTAAAAAGGAATAATATTAAAGAAGGATAATTTCTATGATTAGACATGAGTCGTGATGTATTCATATGTGTGTTTTCCTGTCTGTACGCATGATTACGTGATCTGTTGATATTTTTATGGATTTAAGGGAATTATTTGATTTAAATAAAGGTTTATTTAACCTTCGCACATTTTTATAAAATTATCTGAGTAAGATAAAGGTATGAGATTTGTTCTGTTATCTTCAAAATAATCCTAAAGACTTTCTAAAAATGATGGACGGATTTATTTGGTGATTGTTGCATTTTAAATTGATTTTTATGTGATAAAATGTTATTATTAGCACAAACTTGTAAAAATCATATAAAATCAACCGTACGCTCAAAATCTTATTATGAGTAATGGTTGGAAAGCTAATTTCGAGATTCACGTTTTAAAATTATCATTCGTATCAAATTCATCTTTTCCGAGAGAGACATTTGCAAATCAAATTCGTTTTCTTTTAAGAATAAAAAGTGAATCAGAAATGAGATACCTAATTACCATACTACCCCTCCCTTGGTAGTATATAATCAGACCCACCTCCTCTTTTCTTTCTTTTTACCCGAGCTTCTCTCTTCTCTTTCTTTTTCTCTCATTTCTTCATCCCTCTCGGGATTTCTCTCCCTCTCTCACTCTCGGTACACTCTCTCTTCAATCTCTCACTTGTTCTTCACTCTTTTTCGGTTATAGAACCATGATTGTGTGAGATTTTGTGATATCTACCTATATACATACATGCATGTCACTATCTTCAAGTTTTTGAGAAAAACCAAAGTTGGATTTGGTGGTTTTGAATTCGGTTTTCATGAAAATAAAAGGGCTTTGGTTCTTGAATGATTTAAAGTGAAGATGAGTGCTTGCATGTGTGTAATCACTTGAGAAAATCGGTGGTTGAAGGTTGGAAACCCCCGAATGGGGGCACCACCGTGATGCCACCGCCACCGGTGATGAACTCCGATGAACCGGTGGTGAGCAATGATGTTAAACACTGAGCTCTAGTATTTAATCAATTATTTTGTGTTTGCATGTGGTTTCTTTGAAAGGTCGAATGGTTTTGCAGTTTACAAGTTGATGAGTTGATTATTGTTGATTATGAATGTTAATCAAGCTTAATATTAAGAGATTAGGGTGATTAAAGATGCAAAAGTTTGAAATTGAATTTGCATGTGGGAATTCTTGAAGAGGCCGAATGGCTCTTAATATTTTTGGAAGATCATGTTGATTTTGTTGACATGAATGACTTAATGATGATTGTTTTATAAATGTAGAGTAACTAGAATGAGTTATAGTCCAAATTAATGCATGTTGTGATTCTTGGAAATTTCGAATGTTTCTACTCGATTAAGTTGAATTAGAATGAGTTATTGAAACTTCCTATTCAGAAATTGATTCTTTGAAAATGAAAAATGGTTTATATTGTTGTGAAAAGAGTTGATTGTGATATTGTGAAGCATAAAGCTCGTGAACCCTGATTTTAATCTGTTGATCATATAATTGATTCCATATAATAAAAATATTATCGCTTTCCTTTCTGAAAGATCTGTTCTGATCCTTTAATGATTTGTGATGAATGTCGGTTTTCATCCTGCTTTGAGCCTTGTTCCTTGAAAGCCCCACATTTTTTTTCCCTTCAGAACCCTTTTCTTAACCCGAAAGATAGAAATCTGCCACCTAGAACAAATAAAGTAGAATGCCCTGAGATTAGTAAAGTATATTGTGGATTTTATATCGTAGAACTGCTTTATAGTACTTGTTGAGTTTTATACTCATATGTTTTGTTTTAATCTAACCATGGTAGTTAAGTAGAAGATGGTCAGGCTTAGGCGCTCTGCTCGTAAGAGCGTACCTGGTGGTCCCTACCGTGTTGAGGGCTTCCGGTTGCCAGAGCAGGTAGTAGTGTTTTTGAGTGAGAAAGTGCTTAGCCAGAAGGATGTAAAGATACAATGGGTTATCTGTCGGTTCCAAGCCGGAATCGATTATGTTTATTAACTATTATTTTGGGGTTGTAAGTTATATTTTATGGTTGGTAGTTGTAATCTTATCTCATACTTTATCCTGTTTGATCCTATTAGTAGTTAATCGGGGTTTATGCTTATTTAATTATTAGATTAAAGGTGTGTGGGTCCTCATTTCCTAACCCCGAGATTGAAGGCGTAACAAGTTGGTATCAGAGCTACAGGATCTAGTCCCTGAGACAAGTTAGGATTAAAAAGGGTATTTTTGGTATATTTATATCACGAGAGAGTTCAACTCATGAAGAGTTGAGTTAGACTATTAGGTATAGTCTAAGGAAAGTGTGTATTAGTTAGAGTGGAAACTAGAGTTAGGGTGTGAGTTAGCTGGAAACTTTATTTAACCCTAACGTTGTTCTGGTTATGTTTTGTATTTTCTCTCAGGATCCAGTAGTGGTAGTGATTCAGATTCCGACGATTAGTTTGACTGGTACACTAGTGGACCCCATTCCACCCTCTCCAGAGAAGCCTGTGTATGTTAGTTCAGACCCAGAGGAGGATCCCTCTGGGAGTAGTGAGATCCCTATGCAGATTTCACCCTTGAGGCCAGATTCAAAGACCCCTTCCCCTGAGCCAGAGTCTGAGATGCCTAAGACTGTACCTGTCAGTGTTGGTGGCAAGTTAGCCCAGGACCGAGACTTTGTTTACTCCGTATTCCTGAGTTAGGAGCTTTGGTGGATAGGTGATTTGAGACTCTAGGCAGAGGACCTCAGTAGTGATGGAGGAGTGGAGAGCTAGGATTCAGTTGGTGGAGCAGGTTTCCTGGAGGAGATTGAATGAGGGACCATCCACTAGTGATGCTGATGCTGAGGGCCCGGAGGCTGCATAAGAACATTCAGCCGGATGTTGGTTGTGTTGAGAGAGATTCTGGATGACTAGCTGTTAGGCGGGACTGTTGGTTGAGCCCGTAGTTGTTGTTTTTCAGCGCTGGTAGCTTTGGGATACTTGGTCAGATGCCGGGATCCTTTTTTCATTTGTTATGTTGTATTTCGGAATATTATAGCAGTAGTTGTTAGAAGTTAGGGGTAGAAGGGGGATATTTTCATTTTTTCCTCTGTTTAACCCTGCTATATTGTTGTACCTTATTTCTGAACTTGTGGTAACCCAAACTTTTCTCATGTACCCTTTGTTTAAATAATCCATTATCTTGTTTTCCCTTATGCACCCTAAAACTGTTCTAAATACCATATTTTCGTTACAACCATGTTTAAAATTCGTAATACCCTATTCTGTGCCATATAAAATAACACTGATATGAGAATTATGTAGTAATAGGATTGCATGTGCAAAAATTGGGTAAAGCTTAAAACCCGCAAAAAGATTTCATAATAAAATGTTGTTGTATATATGACATGCTATCGTATTGCTAAAAAATTGCTCAATCAAGTTTGTAAGAAATGGCCAACTCACCAGATCACCAAGAAGAAGAAATACCAACCCAAGACCCAAAAGTAAACCCAGAAACTACCATGATGAGCAGACTTGCTCAGTTTTTGCAACAACCTGTGGCCCCTAAAGTTGGAAACTTCAAACACTTTCAATCTGTTCATCCCCCAGAATTCTTAGGTTTGCCAGACCCGATTAAAGCACAGTCGTGGTTAAGAGAAATGGAAAACGCTTTGAGTTAGCAGAAGTTAGGGACGACAAGAAGCTCAGTATGCAAGTTATTACCTTAAAGATGAAGCGAGTTTCTGGTGGGAGTCTTCGAAAGCGTTGTTGGAAGTGACTTAACATGGGAGAAGCTCACTGAGATGTTTCGGAGAAGTATTGCCGAGTTATATGCAAGATCAGTTGGAGATGAAATTTCTGGACCTTAGACAAGAGGATATGTCGGTAGCGGAGTATGAAGTAAAATTTTCAGAGCTGTCTAGATTCGTACCTGAGTATGTAAATACGGAAGCAAAGAAGGCTAAGAGGTTCCAACAGGACTTAAGCCGTGGATTAGGAGTCAAGTAGCGTTGTTGGAGATCAAGAATTATGCTGCCTTGGTACAGAAGGCAATGATAGTGGAAGGTGGGTGTGAAGCTGCGAGGAGAGAAAATGAAGGAAGGAAAAGGAAATTTGAAAGCTCAGAGCAAGAGCAAGGAAGTTCAAAGTTTAGAGGAAAGTTTGGAAGGAATGGTGGAGGTCAGCACCAAAAGTTTCAGAAGTTTAAACCCGGTAACGGAGCTCAGAAGAAACCGTTTCCAGAAAGCAGGACAACCGGGGAAGGATAACAGACCTCAGATTCAAGAATGCAAGAATTGTGGAAAGAGACACCCGGGAAGGTGTAATAAGTTGGATGTGACCTGTTTTAAGTGCAACCAAAAAGGGCATTATTCTTCAGAATGTCTGAATGGAGCAAAGAAGCCTGACTTGGCTTGTTTCAAGTGTAGAAAGGTGGTTCATATGGCCAGGTATTGCAAGGAGCCTGTTCAAAAGGCCAATGTTCTTAGGATTGCTGGACCGTCGTCTCTCCCAGCACCATCAGCTCAACCCAGAGCGCTAGGACCTGTAATATGACAATGAAAGATGCGGTGCAAGATGTGGACGTGGTTAGCAGGTATGCTTGTTATTAACTCAGTAGAAGTAAAAGTATTGATGGATTCTGGTAGCAACTAGATCTTTTATCTCTGAAAGTATTCTTGATAAGTTAAATTGTGTGCGTACCCTTGGAACCTAATTTTGATTCTCGAGGTAGCAAATCAAGAGAAAGTTATTGTTAGCAAAGTTTGTCCGATGTGATGTGATTATAGAAGGTCGGCACTTTTCTGCTGATTTAATTCCCTTTAAGTTGGGAGAATTTGAGTTCTACTAGGAATGGATTGGTTGTCAAACCATGAGGCGCAAAGAGAATGTAAAATAAGAAGGTGAAGTTAAGGCCAAGGATGGTAAGGAAGTGATATTCAAAGGAAAGAGGCAAGAGAAGAAATTCCTAACGGCTATCGAGACAAGGAGATTATTACGTCAAGGCTGCGACAGTTTTTTTTGGCTCTAGAACGGAACCAGTTATCGCAAGCTCCCTATCGTATGGCGGCCAGTCGAGATGAAGGAATTGGGCCGCCTTAGTTGCAAGAATTGTTGGATAATAAGGAGTAATTCGGACGAGTGTATCCCCGTGGGGCGCACGGTGTTGTTTGTAAAGAAAAGGATGGAAGTATGAGGTTGTGCTTTGATTATCGTGAATTGAATAAGTTGACGATTAAGAATTAGTACCCTCTACCGCGAAGCGATGACTTGTTTGATCAGTTTAAAGGAGCTTCGTGTTTCTCCAAGATTGATTTAAGATCCGGGTATCATCAATTAAAGATTAAAGCGAACAGATATACCCAAGACAGCGTTTCGAATGAGATATGGACACTACGAGTTTTTGGTAATAGCATTTGGTTTGACGAATGCGCCAGCCGCATTTATGGATCTTATGAACAGGGTGTCCAAACAGTATTTGGATAAGTTGGTTATGTGTTTATTGACGATATACTGATTTACTCCAAGACGGAAGAAGATCATAAGGAGTATTTGAGAATT
Source organism: Apium graveolens (assembly GCF_009905375.1). Lineage (NCBI taxonomy): Eukaryota > Viridiplantae > Streptophyta > Magnoliopsida > Apiales > Apiaceae > Apium > Apium graveolens. Next base: position 35,673 of record NW_027418417.1, read on the forward strand.
CTTTGGAAACTCTAAGGAAAGAGAAGCTATATGCTAAGTTTTCGAAGTGTGACTTTGGCTAAAGGAAGTGCAATTTCTTGGTCATGTAGTTAATAAAGAAGGAATCAAAGTGGACCCAGCCAAGATAGAAGCTGTAATGAATTGGGAAAGGCCCAAGACTCCTACGGAAGTTAGGAGTTTTTTGGGATTAGCTGGATATCCTACAGAAGGTTTGTGCAAGATTCTCTAAGATTGTTGTCCCCATTACAAAGTTGACAAGGAAGAACGAGAAGTTTATATGGACAGAAAAGTGGAGAGGAAAGCTTTCAAGAGTTAAAGTAGAGGCTGGTAACCACCCCAGTATTGGTGTTACCAAATGAAAAAAGAGAATTTTGTGATATTCAGTGATGCTTTATATAAAGGACTTGGATGTGTGTTAATGCAACACGGGACCGGGTAATAGCATATGTGTCAAGGCAACTCAAGCCGCATGAGCAAAAGTATCCAACGGATGATTGGAATTGGTAGCAATTGTGTTTGCCCTTAAGATTTGGAGGCATTATTTATACAGGGAAAAGTGCGAGATTTATACAGATCATAAGAGTTTAAAGTATATCTCTTCACTCAAAAGGAACTAAATATGAGACCAAGAAGGTGGTTAGAATTGATCAAATATTATGATTGTGCGATAAACTATCATCAGGGAAAGGCAAATGTGGTAGCAGATGCTCTAAGTCGCAAGAAAAGGTTGAATATGTTAACGTCATCGGAAGAATTGATCAAGGATTTTGAAAAGATGGAAATAGAAGTGCATACTCCAGAATTTGGAGGTGAAGCTATATATATGCGATGTCATTTCAACCCGAAATTTTGGAAAAGATTCGATGCTGACAAGAGCAGTGATGAATCGCGAAAATGATAAGTTGACAGGAGAAGAAATTAAAGCTTAAAAGGATGGAAAAGGAATATACTGTGTTAACTCACGTATTTGGATACCTAATGTCGTGGAACTAAAGCACGAGATTTTGCAAGAAGCGCATAACTCGAGATTTTCAATTCACCCTGGAAGTACGAAAATGTACCGGGATTTAAAAGAAAGTATTGGTGGTCAAGCATGAAAAGGAAATTGCGGAATGGATAAGTAAGTGTTATACGTGTCAAAGAGTCAAAGCGGAAATCAGAGGCCAAGCGGATTGCTTCAGCCATGGATATACCAGAATGGAAATGGGAACATATAGCGATGGATTTCGTGGTAGGATTACCTAAAACCAAGTCCAATCATGATGCGATTTGGGTGGTAATCGATCGGTTGATGACGTCAACACATTTCTTGCCGATAAATGAAAGATTTTGTTGGAAAAGTTGGTCAAATTGTATGTGGATGAGATTGTGATGCGTCACGGAGTCCCTGTATCTATCATGTCTGATAGAGATCCAAGGTTTAATCAAGATTTTGGAGACAATTCCATGATCATTTGGGAACTAAGCTGAAAATGAGTACGGCGTATCATCCGCAGACGGACGGACAAAGTGAAAGGACAATTCAGACAATTGAAGATATGTTGCGTACCTGCGCAATAGATTTCAAAGGAAATTGGGACGATCATTTGCCGTTAATTGATTTTTCCTACAACAACAGTTAGCACGCGAGTATGGCATGCCGCCTTCTGAAGCTTGTATGGAAGAAAATGTAGGTCCCCTACATATTGGGACGAGGTTGGTGAGCGCAAATTAATTGGCCCAGAGATGGTTCAAAAATAAAGGAAAAGGTAGAAATGATTCGAAAAAGATTAGTTGCAGCTCAAGATCGACAAACGAAGTACGCAAATCAAGAACGAAAAGATGTGCAATTTGAACCTGGAGACAAAGTCTTGCTAAAGATATCTCCTTGGAAAGGTTTAACTCGATCTGGAAGAAAGGGAAGTTGAGTCCTAGGTATATTGGACCATTCGAGGTACTGTGATGAGTTGGGAACGTGGCATATGAATTAGCGCTACCTTCGCAAAGGCAACATCTACACAATGTATTCCATGTATCTCTTCTGAAGAAGTATAATGCTTATACGAGCCATGTGATCGAATTGGAACCAGTGGAAATTCAACCAGATTTATGTGGAACAACCAGTTCGAATCTTAGACCAAAAGGAAAGGACACTTAGAAATAAAGTTGTACCTCTAGTTAGAGTGTTGTGGAGAATCCACTAGTAGAAGAATAAACTTGGCAATTAGAAAGTGAAATGAAAGAAAAGTATCCCCGTCTATTTGCCTAGACTAGATTCTTGGGACAGAATCCTTTTAAGGAGGGTAGATTTTGACGACTGAGAAGTTTGCGACGTAATTAAGTCAATAAATATGATTTATGTGATGTGATTATAAAATGTGATTAAGTGATGATTTATTTGTCTTTACTGTATATTAGAATCTAGGAGCGTAAGTAAAAGCGTTCCAATTTAAAGAGTCAGCTTAGGAATTAAGTTGTGTTGTCGGGCCGTCAGGTAGAACGGAACCCGTCCTAATAAGGATTTAAAGTATATAAAATGTGAAATATGTATGATTGTGTGAAATGAATTTTAAATGAATTATTGTGGCCTAGTGACGTGTCGTTCGATAATGATAATGGGAAGCGTAATTGAAACGCTGAGCGTCGGGCCGTCAGGCAGAACGTGACCCGGAACGCGTAAAAAGGAATAATATTAAAGAAGGTTAATTTCTATGATCAGACATGAGTTGTGATGTATTCATATGTGTGTTGCCTATCCATACGCATGATTACGTGATCTGATATTTTTATGGATTTAAGGGAATTATTTGATTTAAATTAAGGTTTATTTAACCTTCGCACATTTTATAAAATATGAGTAAGATAAAGGTATGAGATTTTTCTTTTATCTTCAAAATAACCCTAAAGACTTCTAAAAATGATGGACGAATTTATTTGGTGATCGTTGCATTTTAAATTGATTTTTATGTGATAAAATGTTATTATTAGTACAAACTGTAAAAATCAATAAAATCAACCGTACGCTCAAAATCTTATTATGAGTAATGGTTGGTAAGCTAATTTCGAGATTCATGTTTTAAAATTACATTCATATCAAATTCATCTTTTCCGAGAGAGCATTTGCAAATCAAATTCGTTTTCTTTTAAGAATAAAAGTGAATCAGAAATGAGATACCTAATTACCATACTACCCCTCCCTTGGTAGTATATAATCAACCCACCTCCTCTTTCTTCTTTTACCCGAGCTTCTCTCTTCTCTTCTTTTTCTCTCATTTCTTCATCCCTCTCGGGATTTCTCTTCTCTCACTCTCGGTATGTTAGGTCACAACACACACTGTAGAGGGGTGAATACAGTGTATAGTACACTCAAATCGAACTTTAAGAACTTAAGTAACAGAAAACAAACTTTGTTGAAACAATGAACTCTGTTACAGTATGAAACTGTTACCTCTCAGTGATGAACAAATATCACGAGAGCTGCTAGGGTTACAATGAATAATCTTCTCTAATAATGATAACACTTATAGTGTAAACCCTATATCTGTGTTTATACTACACAGTTACAAGATAATCGCTAATTGATATGGAATATAATTCTGCTTCCTAAAATATATCAATCAGATATCTTTTTCTTTCAAATATTCCATTCTTCACGGAATTCCTTCTTCTGCATATCTCTTCTTATGTTTATCTTGATCTTCTTTCTTTTAATCAGCTACTGTCCGTATTGATTGTCCTTCAGCACTAAGTTCTGAATCTATCTTTCTGATTATCTCTGATAACATATGTATGATACCTTAAGTCCTGACTTCTAGTATAAGTATGATCAACAGTTAAGTACTGATTTATCCTGTTCAAGTAAGATCTGAAAGCTAAACATACAAACAATTATCCATGACATTATCAAATATAATCTAATAAACCCCAACTTGTAAATTAACATAATATACAATTTTAATAGATTTGATGATGTCAAAAACATTTAGTACAAATGCATGAGAATTAGACTGATAAACTACAACTTACAGTCCTTAAAGCTTTACCAATTTCAACTTCTGATAACAACTTCAGTCTATAAATATAAGAATTTAAGCAGTTGTAGATCTTCGACTTGGTCATCATTTTCTGATCTCTCTGATGTCAGGAGTTGTTCTGAGAGTTCTCAACAAAAATTTCTCAGCATATCTGAGTTCATTAATCATTCTCCTTTTGACACCTTTAAGCTCTGCAGTATCTTCACAGTTTGAAAGATTGCAGCTCTGAGATCATTGATTGCTTTTCTCAACTCTGATCTAGTCTTATGAACATAAGCTTTGTCAGACTCTAGATTGAATTCAAGTCCCTTAATACCAAGATATGTTCTGATCTACAGTATTAGGCTTCATATCAACAAATACCATTGTGATCTCTGTACTTGGAAATATATGGTCAGATTACAGAATAAAGCCTTTCTGTCTCTGAATCTGTTCTTTTAAGTGTAGTTGCAGCAGTCTTGTATTCTGTACCACTTGAAGTAAGAAAAGTACATGCTCAATTCTTCAAAATACTTCAATAGAATGGTATTTTGTCTTATATGATAAACCCTACCATCTGTCATGAAATACAACATGATGTATTCTTTCAAGTAGGTATGGTAAACCATCTGTACAGATTCCAGTTGATTAATCTCTCAGGAGTTGCTCCAATACTGGTTCACTCAAGGAAGTTGGATCATTGGTAGGGTGTGTTACTCTTCTTTCATCAGCACTTCCCAATCCAGTTTTATCTCTAGCTTCCTTCCAGTAACTACTCTTGCTTCAAAACCACTTGCAGTAGTCTTCAAAGAGGAGTCTGTTTTGCTTTAGTGAATCTGGTAGGAGTGTCTGGATCTATTTTCTGATATCAAGTTAACTGAGCTCTGTCAGAGGTTACTGCTTCTTCTGAATATCAGAACTTACAATTCTTGACTCTGAACAACTTGCCATATCAGAGGTTGTTTAAGAACTTTTTTGAAGTCAGAGCAAGATCATCTTTTCATCAGTATTTCTTCTTTCAGGAGGTACATAAACCTTGATAGGTTCACCAACCTTTCTTTACCTGGATCTTGGATCTATCTGTGGGGTGATCTAGCCAATGTTGCTTCAGGGTGTGTCCTTTCTTGATCAAATGCCTTTGAGTTTTGGAAGTGACTTTTTACCAGAAGCT
>NW_027418418.1:0-36079 GCF_009905375.1 Apium graveolens
CTGCATCTTTCAACTGGTGAAGATACTGCAGAGCTTAAAGGTGTTAAAAGGAGAATGATTGATGAACTAAGATATGCTGAGAAATGTTTGTTGAAGAACTATCTCAGAACAACTCCTAACATCAGAGAGATCAGAAAATGAAGAAGCCAAGTCGAAGATCTACAACTGCTTAAATTATGATATTTATACAGATTGAAGTTGTTATCAGAAGTTGAAATTGGTAAAAACTTTAAGGACTGTAAGTTGTAGTTATCTAGTCTATTTCTCATGCATTTGTACTTAATGTTTTTGACATCATCAAATATCTGTTAAACTTGTATATTTTGTTAATTTACAAGTTGGGGGAGATTGTTAGATATATTTGATAATGTCATGGCTAATATGTTTTATGTTTAGCTTTCAGATCTTACGTGAACAGGATAAATCAGTACTTAACTGTTGATCAGTACTTATACTGGAAGTCAGGACTTAAGGATATCAGTACTTATATTATCAGGAGATAATCATCAGAAGATAGATATCAGAACTTAAGTGCTGAAGGACAATCAGATAAGGACAGTAGCTGATTAAAGGAAAGAAGATCGAGATAAACATAAGAAGAGATATGCATGAAGAAGGAATTCCGTGAAGAATGGAATACTTGGAAGAAAAGATATCTGATTGATATATTTTAGGAAGCAGAATTATATTCCATATCAATTAGCGATTATCTTGTAACTGTGTAGTATATAAACACAGGCATAGGGTTTACACTATAAGTGTTATCATTATCGAAGTTATTATTCTATATAACCCTAGCAGCTCTCGTGATATTTGTTCATCACTGAGAGGTAACAGTTCCATACTGTAACAGAGTTTATTGTTTCAATAAAGTTTGTTTTCTGTTACTTAAGTTCTTAAAGTTCGATTTGAGTGTACTATACACTGTATTCACCCCCTCTACAGTGTGTGTGTGACCTAACAATTGGTATCAGAGCCTATCTGTTAACTTACATACAGTTAAAGATCCAAACACAATCATGTCGGACACAGAAACTCCAACTAAGCCTACCACAACTGAGGAACCACCAAAGACACAAATTCAGAGTCGGTATGAGACCATCAGAGTCCCATACTGAGACCATCTGAATATCCCATATGGAAGGTAAGGATGACCATGTTCCTGGAAGCAACAGATCCAGAATACCTGGATAGAATCAAGGAAGGTCCTCACAAACCAACCAAACTCGCTGTTGCAGTTGCAGGTGAAGCAGCAATGACCGTACCAAAGGAGAAGAGTGATTATACTGCTGAGGACATAGCATCAATTGCTAAGGATGCTAAGGTACGACACTTACTGCATAGTGCCATTGATAATGTAATGTCAAACAGGGTAATCAACTGCAAGACTGTAAGGAGATATGGATGCTCTGGAAACAAGATGTCAGGGAAACTGATACAATTAAGAAGAACAGGAAGACAATACTCACATCAGAGTCATGAACACTTTGACTCAAAGGACTAATGAGTCATTGAATGATTTATATGATAGATTTGTCAAACTTTTGAATGATTTGTCCATTGGTTGCTTAAAGAGTATGATCTGAAGATTCAAACCTTAAGTTCCTGTTAGCTCTTTCTGAATGCTGGGATTTGAAGGCAACGACAATAAGAGACAACTACAATCTTGATGAAACAACTCTTGACGAATCTATGGAATGCTCAAGACTCATGAGCTGGAGATGGAACAAGAGAAGCAAGAGGAAAGGAGGAAAGTCAAGGACAGTCGCTCTTAAGGCTGAAGAAGAATTCCCCAGAGGCAGCTTACTCAAAGAAAGACAAGGGTAAAGCTCTTTCAATAAGTCGATACTGAGTCATCAATTTCTGAGAGTTGATGATGACTCAGATTCTGAAAGCTTGCCTGAGACCGATGCTGATGAGGAGATGATGAAGCTGTGTGCTCTTATGGTGAAAGGAATCACCAAGATTGCATACAGGAAGTTCAGGAAGGGAAAGAAGTTTTCCAGAAAAAGCATAAGTTCTGATAAGAAGAATTTCAGAAAGATCTAAAGGCAGAGGAGGAAAGTCTGACAGAGGAGATTACACCAATGTTAAATGCTATAATTATGGTGAGAAAGGCCACATATCTCCTGACTGCAAGAAGGTAAAGGGTGACAGAGGCAAGGCTCTTGTCACAAAGCAGAAAAGCTGGACAGACACTTCAGACTCTGAAAGTGAGGAGAACTATGCATTGATGGCAAATACTGATAAAGAAAGTGTTGAGAGCAGTTCTGAAGCTGCTGAAACAAAGGTACCTCAGACTACTTATGCTTTTCATACTGATGATATTAATGAGTTGAGAAGATATCTTAAAACCATGTTTGTTAGTTATAGAGATCAAACCTTAACATGTGAAAGATTAACTTCTGAAAATCTTGTTTTTAAGAAAAGAAATGATTTCTTAGAAAAAGAGTTAGTTATATTCCATCAAACTCAGAAGGATAGAGATGATGCTTTTTATGTTAGGGATGAAGTGCTAAAAATGAATGAATCTCTAAAAACTGAGTTAGAAAAGGAAAGAGAGATAATCAGGACTTGGACTAACTCTGGCAGAACAACTCAAAATTTGCTAAGTAGTGAAAATTGAAAAGAGGGCTTAGGTTATGGAGAGTATAAGAATGATAAAGGAACTGAAGAAATTAAGCCTGTTGTTAAGCAAAAGTCAAAGTTAAAACCTGTTAAGTTTGTAACTGTAAAGTCTGATAATGAGAAATCAGAAGTTAAAGAGGAATTAACTTCTGACAAACTAAAACAGGAAAAGACAGCTGAAGTAAACATAGGCTTAATGACAAAGAAGCAGCTTAAGCATAAGCTGAAAGATGTCAAGAATGCAAACAAGGTAAAATCACCTAGGAAAAATAGAAATGGAAAGGAAGGTGTGAATAAAAGCAATGATTATAAACCTGTTCCTGATGCTCCTAGGAAAACATGTCATAACTGTGGAAGTTCTAACCATCTGGCTTCTTTTTGCAGGAAAAATAAGAATATTAACTCCTTACCTTCAAAATCAGGAGTTAAGAGTCAGTCAGTTAGATACAAACCACAAAATCCTTGTTTTCATTGTGGTAGTTTATGGCATTCCATTTATACTTGTACGGAATATCATAGTTTGTACTATGATTATTATCAAATAAAACCTTCTTTGAAGAAAGTTTCCATTGTTCCTTCTAGTGTAAATTCTGATTCAAAGTCTGATAATGTAAATTTGATAAGAAAAATGTTAACATAAACTCTGATGCTAAATCCGCTGCAAATGTTAACAAACTTAATAAGGCCAAAGGATCCAAGCAAGTCTAGGTCCTTAAAACTAATAATTAGTGGTCTTTGTGATTGCAGGGCAACAGGAAAAATATTCTAGTTCTGGACAGTGGATGTTCAGGTCATATGACTGGAAATAAGGCCCTGCTATCAGACTTTGTGGAGAAAGCTGGCCCAAGTGTTTCTTATGGAGATGGCAACATTGGAAAAACATTGGGATATGGCAATATCAATCTTGGGAATGTCATCATTAAAGAAGTAGCTCTGGTCTCAGGACTTAAACACAACCTACTGAGTATAAGTCAAATCTGTGACAGAGGTTATCATGTTGATTTCTTTGAAGAACACTGTGAAGTTGTGAGTAAATCTAAAGGTAAAGTTGTTCTGAAAGGATACAGACGTGGTAACATTTATGAAGCTAAGCTTTCAACAAGTACTGATGGCTCTGCAATCTGTCTGTTAAGTAGAGCATCAATTGAAGAAAGCTGGAATTGGCATAAGAAACTCTCTCATTTAAATTTCAACAATATAAATGAACTTGTCAAGAAAGATCTTGTGAGAGGATTGCCAAACACAGTATTTGCTCCTGATGGTCTTTGTGATTCATGTCAGAAATCCAAACAAAGAAAATCTTCATTCAAGGGCAAGACTGAATCATCAATTCTTGAGCCTTATCATCTTATACATGTTGATCTATTTGGTCCAGTAAATGTCATGTCTATTGCAAAGAAGAAGTATGCGTTGGTCATAGTGGATGAGTTCACCAGATACACATGGGTGTATTTCTTGCACACAAAAAGTGAAACTGCATCTATCTTAATTGATCATGTCAAACAGCCGGATAAAATGGTCACAGATTCTGTGAAAATTTTAAGGAGTGATAATGGCACTGAGTTCAAGAATTTGATAATAGAAGAGTTCTGCAAAATCCATGGAATAAAGCAGGAATTTTCTGCTCCTGGAACTCCACAGCAAAATGGAGTTGTTGAAAGGAAGAATAGAACTCTCGTTGAAGCTGCACGTACAATGCTTGAAGAAGCAAAGCTTCCAACCTATTTCTGGGCTGAAGCTGTGCAGACTGCTTGTTTTACTCAAAATGCAACACTCATTAACAAGCATGGAAAAACACCATATGAGATGGTGAAGAAAAAGAAGCCAAATCTGAAATATTTTCATGTATTTGGATGCAAGTGTTTTGTTCTCAAGACTCATCCTGAACAGCTATCAAAGTTTGATCTAAAAGCTGATGAAGGAATCTTTGTTGGATATCCACTTTCCACAAAAGCCTTCAGAGTCTAAAATTTGAGAACAAAAGTGGTCATGGAATCTATCAATGTCTCTTTTGATGACAAGAAGATCACTGGCCTTAAAGATTTCGTTGACCATGATCAGCTGAGATTTGAAAATGAAGACTCATATTCTGATACTGAAAATCCTGACAGTCTAAGTCCTGATACTGCAAACTCTGATGGATTAAACTCTGATGTTATTGAAACTATGGTGACTACTTTAAATGAAGATGCCCTTATGCAGGGGGAGTATACTCAAAATCCTACCACATCTCAAGAAACATTCGAACATGCATCTGGCTCTTCAAGTTCTGATTCGTCAAGTTCTGATAAGCCAAGTTCTGATAGTGCTGAAAATCTAAATACTGAAGAATCCAACTCAGAGAGCATAGTTTCAGGGGGAGCATCAGAAAATGAAAATGAAGATAGCATGGATCATGGGGGAGCATCCAGTTCTAGAGAAAACCTTCCATCTGCAAGGAAGTGGACAAAATCACATACACCTGATTTGATAATTGGAAATCCTGATGCAGGTGTCAGAACTAGAACTGGTACTTCAAATGAGTGTCTTTACAATTCTTTTCTCTCTCAGACTGAGCCAAAGAAAGTGGAAAAAGCTCTTCAAGATGCTGATTGGGTGTAAGCAATGCAGGAAGAGTTGAATGAATTTGAAAGAAACAAAGTCTGGACCCTAGTACCAAGACCAAAGAATAGATCTGTTGTTGGTACAAAGTGGGTATTCAGAAACAAAACTGACAGTGATGGCATAATTACAAGGAATAAGGCAAGGCTGATTGCAAAAGGATATTCTCAACAGGAGGGAATTGATTATGATGAAACATTTGTACCAGTTGCTAGGTTAGAAGCCATAAGGATATTTTTGGCTTATGCTGCTCACAAAAAGTTTACTGTCTTTCAAATGGATGTGAAAAGTGCTTTTCTCAATGGAGAATTGGAGGAAGAGGTATATGTTGAACAACCTCCAGGTTTTGTAGATACCAAACATCCAGATTATGTCTACAGACTTGACAAAGCACTTTATGGACTTAAGCAAGCTCCTAGAGCATGGTATGAGACTTTAGCTCAGTTTCTTCTGGAAAGTGGATTCAACAGAGGGACAATAGACAAAACACTGTTCTACCTCAACCATGGAAAGGACTTACTTCTGGTCCAGATTTATGTTGATATCATTTTTGGATCTACAAATGACAAACTTTGCAAGAAGTTTGCCAAACTTATGCAGTCAAGATATCAGATGAGTATGATGGGGGAACTTAGCTACTTTCTGGGCCTTCAAGTCAAGCAGAATGAAGAATGCACTTTTATTTGTCAAACCAAGTACACCAGAAACTTGCTAAAGAAATTTGGAATGCAAGATTGTTCAAGTGCATCCACTCCAATGGCCACTGCAACAAAACTGGATAAGGATACCGGTAAATCAGTAAATATTACTGACTACAGAGGTATGATTGGCTCTCTACTCTATCTAACTGCTAGTAGACCTGATATCATGTATGCTACATGTCTTTGTGCAAGATTTCAAGCAGATCCAAGAGAACCTCACTTAACAGCTGTAAAAAGAATCTTTAAGTATCTTAAAGGAACAACTGCTCTGGGATTATGGTATCCTAGAGAATCAGATTTTAAACTAATAGGTTACTCAGATGCAGATTTTGCAGGTTGCAAAATTGACAGGAAAAGCACAAGTGGAAGCTGCCAATTTCTTGGAGGCAGATTGGTTTCTTGGTACAGCAAGAAACAAAAGTCAATTTCCACATCAACTGCAGAAGCAGAGTATATTGCTGCAGGAAGCTGTTGTGCACAGATTCTTTGGATGAAGAATCAGTTACTGGATTATGGGTTAACATATTTCAAAATCCCTATTTACTGTGTATCTTGTGAACTCATCCACTATAACCATAGCATATTTCTTCTTTGCAATAGACTATAACCATAGCATATTTCTTCTTTGAATTCAATCTTGAATCTGACAATGCTTATGTCATAAGACTAGATCAGGAGTTAAGAAAAGCAAAGATTAATGATCTCATAGCTGCAATCTTTCAAACTGGTGAAGATACTGCAGAGCTTAAAGGTGTTAAAAGGAGAATGATTGATGAACTAAGATATGCTGAGAAATGTTTGTTGAAGAACTATCTCAGAACAACTCCTAACATCAGAGAGATCAGAAAATGAAGAAGCCAAGTCGAAGATCTACAACTGCTTAAATTATGATATTTATACAGATTGAAGTTGTTATCAGAAGTTGAAATTGGTAAAAACTTTAAGGACTGTAAGTTGTAGTTATCTAGTCTATTTCTCATGCATTTGTACTTAATGTTTTTGACATCATCAAATATCTGTTAAACTTGTATATTTTGTTAATTTACAAGTTGGGGGAGATTGTTAGATATATTTGATAATGTCATGGCTAATATGTTTTATGTTTAGCTTTCAGATCTTACGTGAACAGGATAAATCAGTACTTAACTGTTGATCAGTACTTATACTGGAAGTCAGGACTTAAGGATATCAGTACTTATATTATCAGGAGATAATCATCAGAAGATAGATATCAGAACTTAAGTGCTGAAGGACAATCAGATAAGGACAGTAGCTGATTAAAGGAAAGAAGATCGAGATAAACATAAGAAGAGACATGCATGAAGAAGGAATTCCGTGAAGAATGGAATACTTGGAAGAAAAGATATCTGATTGATATATTGTAGGAAGCAGATTTATATTCCATATCAATTAGCGATTATCTTGTAACTGTGTAGTATATAAACACAGGCATAGGGTTTACACTATAAGTGTTATCATTATCGAAGTTATTATTCTATATAACCCTAGCAGCTCTCGTGATATTTGTTCATCACTGAGAGGTAACAGTTCCATACTGTAACAGAGTTTATTATTTCAATAAAGTTTGTTTTCTGTTACTTAAGTTCTTAAAGTTCGATTTGAGTGTACTATACACTGTATTCACCCCCTCTACAGTGTGTGTGTGACCTAACATACAACTTCACAGTGTTCTTCAAAGAAATCCACATGATAACCTCTGTCACAGATTTGACTCACACTTAGCAGATTATGTTTAAGTCCTGAGACAAGAGCTACTGATTCAATTATGACATTCCCAAGATTGATAATGCCATATCCTAGAGTTTTTCCCATGTTTCCATCTCCATAAGAAACTCGTGGGTCAGCTTTCTCCATAAAGTCTGATAGCAGGGCTTTCTTTCCAGTCATATGTCTTGAACATCCACTATCCAGAACCAGGATATTTTTCCTGTTGCCCTGCAATCACAAAGACCGCTATTGATTAGTTTTAAAGACCCAGCCCTGCTTGGATCCTTTGGCCTTATTAATTTTGTTAGCATTTGCAGCGGATTTAGTTTCAGAGTTTATGCTAACATGCTTTTTATCAGACTTTATATCATACTTTGCATCAGAATTTACACTACAAGGAATTACACTAACTTTCTTTAAAGAAGGTTTTATTTCATAATAATCATAGTACAGACTATGATATTCCTTACAAGTATAAATAGAATGCCATAAACTACCACAATGAAAATAAGGATTTTGTGGTTTAAACCTAACAGAATGACTCTTAACTCCTGATTTAGGAGGTAAAGAGTTTATATCTTTATTTTTCCTGCAAAAAAAGCAAGATGGTTAGAGTTTCCACAATTATAGCATTTCTTTCTAGGAGCATTAGGAACAGGCATATAATTTTTACTTTCATTCACACCTTCCTTTCCATTTCTATTTTTCCTAGCTTTCTTTACCTTGTTGACATTCCTTATTTCTTTCAGCTTATGCTTAAGATGCTTCTTTGTCTTTAAGCCTATGTTTACTACAGTTGGTTTATCCTGTTTTAATTTGTCAGAAGTTGACTTTTCTTTGACTTCTATTTTAGAGTCTTTCATCTTTTCAGAATCAGACACAACAGTTTTTGTAACAAATTTAACAGGATTTACCTTTGGCTTAATTGGCAAAGTCCCTTTCTCACTTTTTCCATCTTTATAACCTAACCCCTCTTTCCAGTTTCCACTACTTAGAATATTCTGATTTGTTTTGCCTGAGTTAGTCCAAGTCCTAATGATTTCTCTTTCTTTTTCTAGTTCAGTTTTTAGATAACCATTCTGTTTAAGCAATTCATTCTTAACATACACACCTTTATCTCTTTCTGTTTGAACAGTGTTTTGGTGGACTAACTCTTCTTTAAGATAGCTATATCTGTTTTTATACTTGAGATTTTCAGATTTTAATCTTTCATTCTCTAAGTATGATCTTTATAGCTAATATAGATGTTTTTCAGAAATAATCTCAACTCAGTAATATCATCTGTATCAAAAGCAAGTGTTGATAGAGGTACCTCAAGTTTAGCGGCATTAGAACTGTTATCAGTATTTGCCATTAAGGCATAGTTCACCTATTCTTCAGATTCTGAAGTGTCTGCCCAGTTTTTCTTCTTTGTGATAAGTGCCTGGCCTTTATCACCTTTTCCTTTCTTGCAATCAGGAAATATGTGGCCTCTTTCACCATAATTGTACCATTTGACATTTGAGTTGTCTCCTCTGTCAGACTTTCCTCATTTGCCTTCAGACTTTCTGAACCCTTTCTTTTCAGAACTTCCACTTTTCCTGAAAAACTTCTTACCCTTTCTGAATTTCTTTTAGGCTATCTTTGTGATACCCTTCACCATAAGAGCACACAGTTGTATCATCTCTGCATCAACATCCACTTCAGATAAATTTTTAGGTTCTGAATTATCATCATCAGAATCTGATGACTCTGAATCATACTGTATGATGAGAGCCTTTCCCTTTGCCTTCCTAGAGACAATTAGCTTTTCTTCAGCCTTCAAAGCAACTGTCTTAGTCTTCCCTCCATGCCTCTTCATTCTTTGCTCCATCTCAAGTTCATGAGTCTTGAGCATCCCATAAATTTCATCAAGAGAGATATCAGCAAGTTCATAGTTGTCTCTTATTGTAGTAGCTTTCAAATCCCACTTTTCAGGAAGAGCTAGTAGGAATTTCAGATTTAAATCTTCTGGATCATATTCCTTATCCACTAGTGACAGATCATTCAACAGCTTTGTGAATCTGTCATATGTCTCAGTTAGTGACTCATCAGATTTTGAGTCAAAGTGCTCATACTCCTGTGTGAGTATTGTCTTCCTGTTCTTTTTGATGGCATTGGTTCCTTGACATCTCACTTCCAATGTATCCCGGATTTCTTTTGCAGTCTTTCATCTAATCACCCTGTTTGACATGATATTGTCAAGTGCACTATGGAGCAAGTGTCTTACTTTTGCATCCTTGGCTATTGAAGAGATGTCTTCAGAGGTGAATTCTCTATTTTATTTGGGAATCATCTTTTGTGGCTCATTCCCAACTGCAACAGAAAGCTTTGTGGGCTTGTGTGGACCATCATTAATTCTGTCTAAATATTCTGGATCTGTAGCTTCTGGAAACATGGCCATCTTCACACTCCATACAGGGTACTCAGACACCCTGAGCATAGGAACCCTGATGGTTTCATATCTACTGGTGTTATGAATGGGTTGAACCTTTGCAGGTTCTTGAGGGTCTTCTGTTTTTGATTGATTAGACATGATTATTATTTAGATCTTACTGTATGTGTGTTAACAAAAAGGCTCTGATACCACTTGTTAGGTCACACAACACTATAGAAGGGGGTTGAATATAGTGTTTATATAATCAAATCGATCACAAATATGTAATAATAATCAAATTTATTCAATATAATAAACTTTGTTACAAAGTAGGTTAAACTACTCTCTCAATGATGTATGAATATCACTAAGAGCTGCTAGGGTTACAATCAATAATCTTTCTCGTGAATGATAACACTTATAGTGTAAACCCTAATCTGTGTTTATATAGTACACACTTACAAGATATCTTCTAATTGATATGAAATATATCTCTTCCTAAAATATATCAATCAGATATTATCTTCTACAAGTCTTCTAGTCGTCCAACTCCTAAAGCATATCTTCCTTTGTTTTAGTCCAGATCCTCTCCTAGAAATCAGCCGCACTTTACTTCTGAAGCATATCCTTCCTTAAGTTCTGATATCACAAGTTCTGATAATTTAAGTTCTGATATCTTCTTGTCTTCAGTAAATCCTGATTTCCAGTAAGTCCTGATAAGTCCTGATATTAAGTTCTGAAACTAAACAAAACATATTAGACATGACATCACAAATATATCCAACACACAATGTTTTTTACGTATCGATGCTTAAGAAATTAATTCCGACTCCAGGCATGTAATTGAGTACGAGCCAATAGAACTTCAAGCAGTTTTGTCATATGTGGAGAGTCCGATAGAGATTCTAGAAGAAAGAGAGAAAGTGTTAAAAAATAAAGTGGTAAAGTTAGTAAGAGTATTGTGGAGAAACCCAAAGGTTGAAGAGTCAACCTGGGAGTTAGAGAGTGATATGAGAGAAAAGTGCCCTCATTTGTTTTCGTAGGAGATTCTGAGGACAGAATCCTTTTAAGGGTGGAAGGATGTAATATCTGGGATATATCGTGTAATTATTTTGGTTAATAAATAAATATTATGCATGTTCAGTATGTATTCTGTGAATTATTTGTTAAGTGGTATATGTGTTTGGGTGATTAAAAATAATATAAATTGAGTATTTTAATTTTTATATGTCCAAAATAGAATATAGATAATTGCCATATCTTTCTATTTTTTTATAATTTAATTTATGATTTTATAGAAAATTTATGGATTCAATAAATTCTTTTTTCGAGTATTTTTAAATCATTTTATATAATCGGGAACCAGCCGACTTCACCCGTTTTTACGTTTTTATAACCCGAAACTCTTCCGAGACTCCTTCCTAACCTAATTGCAATATTCCGAGCATTTTTCATATTTTGACTTTTTCGATCTGGCGTACGGTTTGTCCTGTGCGGATCGCGACGCAATATTTTCGATACAAAACTTGTTTCGGTAAATCAATAAAACTCGTATTTTCGATAAACGGGATCTTTTTATTAAACTATTTTAATTATCACCTCGTAATACGTGTAACCAGGTGCTGAGACCAAGACCACAGTACAAATTGTACAGATTTGCATAATTATCCCGAAACTGGTACCGTTTTGGATCTATTTTTATAAATAAATGTACTATTTTATATCCGGTATGATCCAACGGGGTACCAATATTTCATAAATATAAATAACCCTTACCGTATTTTATTTTATACAGAAAATCATTTGGAGTCAGTAATTATATAATTTTACAGAGAAAAACCCTAATTTTCTATAACCTTCTGAGAATCAAACTATAATTTCGAGGTGTTATTGCAATCTGCTCGGGAAGCTCTAGTAACCAAAATGAAGGATTTAAGGAGTACTATCAGATTCTTCAAGTTTCAGAACTGCAGAAATCAAGGTTTATGTTCTATATTTTTATTTATTTTCGAATTATTTTGATTAAAATTATGAATTTTTGTTCAGATGATTGTTTGGATGATTTGATGATTGCATGTTGTAGGGATTTTCTTCCTGATGATTTTGATATATTATATGACTAATTTGGAGTTCAATAACATGTTCAAAATTGGGTTTAATTTTGAAATTTCAAAATTAGGGTTTATACCCGTATGAATGTTTTGAATTGAAATTTGGGCCTTTTTGTTCTAGGGGTTATTAGATGTTTTTGTTGATTGTATCGTGTTCCTTGTTGAATTTGCAATCGATTCATGTATATTACAACAACTGACGATTCCTGGTTTGCTCGAATCAAAGTAAACAAAGTTCGCCGGAACCGGCGAACTTCTCGGCCAATTTATGGCCAACTCCGGGGTTATTAGAACGATTTGATTGTTGGGTTGTGTTCCTGGTGATTAGGAGAAGTGATCTGGAGTTTGTGGAGGTGTGAGGATCCCGGGAACTCCGTCTCCAGCGAGAAAGAGCGTTTTCCGGCGACGGGGTTGTAAAATTGCACTTTAGTCCTTGTACTTTTGAAAAAGATGAAATTTGGTCCCTGAACTTTTCAAAATTTGCAAAAATAGGATTGATGTTTATAAATTATTTCAAAATCATATTTTCTATTTATTTTAATTACATAAATTCGTTTTTAATTATTAAAAATTCTAAAAATTATTATTTTAATTCCAAAAATTATTTTTAATTAAAAAATAAATCTGAATTAATTAGTTAATTACTTTTAATTAATAATTAATTAGTTAATTGGTCAATTAATTTGAAAATTAATTGATTAATTGATTTAATTAATTATTAATTGATTTTAATTAATTATTTAATTAGATTTAATTATTTATTTTTGAATTAAAAATTCTGAAAAATAGTTTCAAGCTTTAAAATATTATACTAAATTGTTTTTAAGGCTCGATAATTATTATAAAATAATTTTGAAGCCAGAATCGGCCAACCGAACCCTGTTTACTGTTTAAAAAATGGTTCAATGCCCCGTTTAAATTCTAAAAAATGTTTAAAAATCCATATTAATTATCTGAAAAATCCTTTTAACATCAAACCTTCTTTGAAAAGTATTTTCAATCAAACATCTTACGTGTTATGTGTTATAGGTGCATTGATTAACGTGTTAAATGCGTATGTGTACGTTATATAACTGTTTTGATCGCATCTTTCAATCTGTAAATCGGATTTGGGTAAAACGAAGGGTAGATAGAAGCTTATATCGAGTAGAATCATATGAGTTGAGTATTGATAGATACTTATGCTATATGAGCAGAAGAGGCAAGGTGTAGGAAAGGGAAGCAAGTAGCCGAGGAGTAAGAGGTTGTGATTGAAAACTAGTACAGTGTAGCAAGCTAATACAAGGAAAGTGTTCTGAACTTTCTCGAGATATACTGTGAATAGTTGATAGTTTTGTTTTACATTGTAAGTGCTTTGAAGCACTGAACCCTAAACCTTGATTCCAGTTATTGATCTTTGAGCCGTAAACCTTATTCTTTTTGAACCATTGATTATTGAATACCTGAATACGACCCATAAATATATGTAACTACTCCACAAATACATACAAACTAAATACTGAACACTAAACCAGGATTACTTACATACTCAAACCATTGTTCCTTATATATTGAAAGACCAAATCCTTGTAACTCTGAAACTTTGATTCTTTTGTTATCCAATTATTTCACAACTCGATAGACATTCTATGTGGATCCAATGTTGTTTATGAATCTGTTTATTGCTTTACATTGTTTATTATGTTATTCTGATAGAATTGGATTGTTTTATAAAATTGTGGACCAGATTCGTGGTCACACCAGATTGGTGGTCAAGTTAGGCCAATGTGTGCCTTCGATCCAGTAATTAGAGCAGAGCTGTGTGCCTTGCTCGGGGTTAGTGCGTGACTGATCAGCAGCCTAACCTTGGTTTTTAAAATGAAAATCTAATATCCAATTCTAAATCATTATTCATTGTTCACTTGATACCTTAACTCATTTCACTTGATCATTATTTATTCTCAGTATTGTCTATATGACTTGTTGAGCTAGTTAGATCATTTGTGCGATTTTGTTTATACTCTTTTCTAGTTAAGAAGGAACTGGTTGGTAGCGAGGATCCCCAATGTAACACCCCCAAATCCGGGGTCGGGGATCCGGGTTGTCACGAGTTCCATTTCCCTTAATAACACTTAATATTAATAAACAACCAACTACTGCGTACTGTGACCCCACAATATACACACACACCATAAGTTATAGTCTCAGAGATGAATACCAAAAATAACACAAGTCATTTAATTCCACAATTATGAGAGATTACACCTTAAAAGGGTTTCTGAATAAATTTACATATTCTTTGCCATTATTACAATTCATAAATATACAAAAGTCTGGTACATCTATAGTTGAAAACCTAGCCAATTAGTAGTTCCTACCTCATCTATAGCGGCATCAACGCCTCCATAAAATGGCGGAACGTTTCCTAACCGCTTGCGAATTGTGAGCTTGATCATGTTCATCTTTTCTATCTGTTGTTGTGTGATGAAAGAAGAAAGCAAGGGTGAGCAACAAGCCCACCGAAATAATATGTATAATAATTAACAATATAAGAGCATTCTCATAGTACTTATGAAAATCTTGGTCAAGAAAAAATGAACCAAGTTTGATATCTTAATATGACCAAGTCGCAAAATATTCAGTATATATGTATATATACTTTTCAAAATCGTGGAAGTCCTCTTCCATGCATAGTATACACAGAGTTCCAGTTTATAACTGTATAAAAATATCGTTGCATGGTGATCTCATATATCTAACCTTGTCTCAACATTTTTCTGAAAATCTTTGTTATGCATAAGATAATCATTTACTAGATATAAGTTGAAAAGATGAAGTTACTAGATACTCCAATATACTTATATCTTTTCCCGAATATGACTTGAACTACCACCGTTCAAGGTATAATCAGTTTCAAAAGTTCATCACATAGATGAGACTACATGATAAGACTTGAACAAATTCAATCTTTGAAATATCATTCAAAAGAAATGAAGTTACGAGATACTTCATTAAGTCCCAATATATATATACAACTATATATATATATCTCATACATTCCCTGAAAACCTCTGTCATGACAAGCATAAACAGAGTTGTCATATCCAATGAATTTAGAAAGAAGAGAATTTTGGCATAAACCTGATATCTTGCTGATCAGGCAAAGATACCAATAAGTAACCTTTTCTACCAGTAGATGGATGAATCCCCCACCGGTCATCACCCTGGACGCATTAGGACCTTGTGATAGAATGCCACCCGGCCTCCTACGCGTTGATGGACTGCCACCCAGCCACTTACACTTTGATAGACCGTACCCCGGCATGTCGCTTATGCCGACTCAATTAGATGGACTTACTTCACGAACGTTGGGCAAGTAATCAAATTCCTTTATCAAAACAACAACCTCGTTGCACGCATAAAATATACCACAGAGCCGGATCCCTCATTTTTAAGCGAGTATTTAAATCCCCTTCGAAAGGAAGATCTTAAATTTGAAAACGCGTTTTGGGATCCGCTCTAACTTTTAAAATCATTTTGAAGACTCGAAATTTTTTTTAAGAATGTTTGGAGTAATGCTGATTAAATAAAATAAATCAGTCCCGCTATGTTGGAGAATATCTTAATATTATTATTTAAATAATATTCCCATAAAGGATAATCTTTATAAAAATAATTGAAGTAAAAGTTTTAAAAACTCATACTTGAAATGAATAATAAATAACCAAAGATATACTTATACGTAAGTACGATCTTTATTTGAATAATCGAGAATAATTTTGAAATATTGAAACATTATTCTTTAATAAAATAAAGAATATTATTTAATAAAATAAGCGGAGTCATAAGTTCTCGAATTAATATTCAAATTAATATTCATTAAATAAAATGAGCGGAGTAATAAGTCCTCGAATGATCAAAATAATATTCATTAAATAAAATAAAGTTATCGAATAAACCTTATTCGATTAATAGTCTTAAAAACTATTTATATATATATACATATACTATACTCGGGAACATCGACTCCCGGTTTAGAAAAATGTTCACCTTCGGGTCCACTATACTAAGGGTATATGCAACTATTGCTTATCTCTAGCATAGGCATTATGCAGTTTATAAGCATTTGAATTGATAATAAAATATCAAGATTTCACAACATGCATATATATACCATATCAACATGCTCCAATATATCGCAAGATTTTTTAATAACAACCATGCACTTATCTCAAGATAATGCATCAATATATTTACATCACAACAATAGTATAACGGGTAGAAAACTTTCCTGAGGGACGGGGGGTGGTAAAAGGCCCGGGGGCGAGTCTGATAACCTATAAACAACATATAAGTTGGAATTAAACCACGGTCGCTTAAGAAACTAGACTTTAACCAATTAGACTCTAATGTTCGCTTATGGTCGCTTAACGATTCACATAAGTCGCTCGAGTATCCTCGGCTCCACTATTTTTAATAAATTAACCGTTACGAATTTTAAGGCGACGCTTTCGCAAATAATCTACCAACTGACCCATTAACCTTACATAATTACTTCATACTCCAAATAGTCATTTAAGGACCTTAACCAAGGTTTCAAAGTAAGGCGAGGGGAAATGGTTCGTTTGCGGAACGCCGCTACTTAAAACGGTCGTTTCTCCTAAACCGTATATCGGATTCAAGTGAACCACATATCAAAATGAAGTTTACGACACAATCTAGCTAAATATGGCAAAGTTACAGATTCAACAGTTAGCTCTCTGTCCCGAACACTAAGAACAAGCATTTGTATGAAAACGGGCATTACGACGGCTATGTTTACATATTTTTCCACTTGTAGACTATACCAAAATAACAACTAAGCATCAACCAATCAAGACCTTGTACAATAATACTTAACCAAGTCAAAACTCTTTCATAACCAAACCATTTCAAACCACTCCTCCAATATTTTAAACCAACAACAACAACAATAACCACTAAAAACCAATCATTAACTAACTATACATACATAATCAAAATACTCATCACTTTTAACCACAAATCTTAAACAAAACTCAAAGTTAAGATCAAGATTTTAGAGTTTATACCTTCCTTGGAGAGTAGGTAATGCTTAACAAACCTTAGATGATCCTTAACTAGCCTTATAATGATCAAAATCTTAAAACAAAATCAAGAACACAACATTAGTTCTTGAGTTAACTATTCATCTGAACCATAAAACATTAAAAACGGAATTGAGAATCAAGGAGGTGAGGAGAGTGGTTACCTTAAATGTGTAGAGCTTCTCGAGGGCTTCTATTTGAAAGGTAGAACGCGAAAAACGGCCAAGGGAAACTCAAGATACAAGCATTTCATCTTCCTCCATTTTCATCTCTCTTTCCTCTCGGGTTTTTTTGATAAAAATGGGGGAGAGAAAATGTTTGACTTGGGTTGTGGTGATAAGGAAGTGATAAGAAGATATTTGTTTGGTTATTGGTTGATTAATGTGAGTGGAAGGTGACATAATCTTGTTTGGTCACCAATGAGCTCATCCTCCTTGCCACTTGCATTACTTAGTCGTTTAATTATTCTACGATTCATTTATCGTTCGTTCATGTTAATCGTTCGAGGAAACGTATCCGGGATCTTATTACTTGGGCTTCCCTAACCCTCTCTTCATATTTTATAATCCTTTAATGATCCTTGCTTATAATCCTTGAATTTAAATCCTTTTAATCATGTTACCTTATACTCAATTTTTTCGGTATCTTGTGGATTTTCGGGAAAAATCAAAGTGTTCGAATTTGGATTCTGACGACCTTTACATACACTCATTTACTTTATGGAATACTAATACGATCTTGGAATTTCCATAACTGTACTCCTATATAGTGTGGTCTGATAATTTTCCCTAATCAGCATCATCAGCAAAAGTTACTATTCATCAGTGTTTCAAAAATTCCAAAAATTGGGGTTATTACAGTCTCCCCTCATTAAAAGGATTCCGTCCCGGAATCAGATAGTAACAGTTGGGGATACTTTTCTAGCATTGCGATTTCTAACTCTCAAGTCAATTCTTCCCACATTGTGGTTTTACCATAAAACTATGACCGGTTTGATAACCATGTTCCTAAGCACTTGCTTCTTTCAATCCATAACCCTTACTGGTTGCTTCATATAGGTCAGGTCTGGTTGCATGTCTATGCGCTGACATTCTCCTATATGTCCCATATTCGGATTAAACTTCCTTAATATTGATACGTGGAACGCGATATGAACTTGCTACAGGTTCGGGGTAGGGCTAGTTCAATTTATAACTTCTCAATACGTCTTAATATATCCAAGGGTCCAACAAATCGTGGGCTTAGCTTTCCTTTCTTTCCGAACCTTATCCATCCTTCCTAAGAGAATACCAGTAACAGCAATAAGTCCCCTACTTCATACTCTTTGTCCTTTCGTGTCAAATCAGTATACCTCTTATGTCCATCTTGGGCTACTACCAGTCGTCCTCTGATTAGATCTATTATATCCTTGTTCCTTTGGACCACTGTTGGTCTGAGCATCTTGCGCTCTACAACTTCATCCTAACATAAGGGAGATCGACATTGTCTTCCCTCAAGGATCTCATAAGGTGACATCTCGATACTGACATACGATCTATTGTCGTAAGAAAACTCAATCCGCGTTAAGTGATCATTCCAAATTCTTTCAAGTCTATTGCACAGACTCTCATAATAGCTTTTAGTGTTACAGCTTTTGCCTCTCAATACCCACTCTTTTCTAGTTCGTAATCGTTACTATCCTCCGTACTTAATATTATACTGGTTACACTTTTGCTCGTTAGCGTTCTATAACCTTTTAATAACCGCGTCAACCTTAGTATCACGAACGCATTAGATTCGGAATACCACCGTACTGATACCACTTCATCTCTAGCTGCTTCCATCTTCGAAAGCTTGGTCCTTCATATAGAAGTAAAAGAATTTATTGAGAGATCACTATGATCATGAACACTTGTTATACCGCATAGTTAGTACAAAAAGTGGCCAACCTTTAGTACTTGACAAGCAATTAAATAACATGTGGTATCCTACTAGGCTTCTATCACACAGATAGATAGTCATTCGACAATACCTCCCCTTCTGGAAGGGTTGTTCTTCTCAGTTTACACGAAAATGAAAAGAAGAGAAAAGAAAGAATTTAAGAGAATTATATAAAAAAATATTGCCGTAAAACATCTGGCTTGGAGTCTACCCCTGAACTATAGAGGTTTATCACAGGATAAAAATATATATATATATATATGTATATATCTCAACATCAAGTATAATCGCATCGTATTTCACATGCCTAAATATTTTTGATATTCCGTCCATCATTCTATAGACCCATGCTCTTGCTCGAGCTTATAAACAATCACCGTTGAAACTCCCTCGACAGTGAAAATTAAATCTCGGATTTCATTCTAGACATCATAGTTACTAGAATCCATTGTTATACCATAACCTTCTTCGTATAGTAATACTACTCTTTATCGATAAGAAGGAATAAATATATCATAGGTAAATGTTCGGCTTAGTTGGTCTATCAATAATAACTTATACATCACCACGACCCGATTAGTGGTACTCAATCTCAACATTCATTCCAATACAACTCTCACGGTAGTAATCGGCTCATTCCTCGCAGAATCATTGCTACATTACTATGGTCCACCGTTGACCTACTGTAGTCATTTGTTTTCCATGAAATCGTAATATCTAACCATACAGAGTCCATACCTACCGTATCGAATTCCTCTAAGGAGGTAACATAATCACCATTCATGATACATGAAGAACACTCCTGAACTTGACGTACATATGACATGAAGAAGATAAAATTGCAGAAGAGTTTCATTAAAACCAACGATAGCAGGTTAAATACCATTATTAACCATATGTCTTTATTGGGAGACATGAAGCTCAAAGGTTCATTTAGTCCTTTCGTAACATGGTCCTGGCTTATCTCAAGATAGGACCTTCTAAGATAGATAGCCCGCTTATGGCGCCCTCCAAACCAGGGTCAGAAGTTTGGGGTCCACACCACAAACACAATATATAAACATGTATAAGAAATATAATTTGCAATGACCCTGTTTTATATAACCACGGATCGCAACAGGTTAAAGTATGAAAACAAGCCACAACCTTAATTTATTACATCGTACCAAATCCCGACTGATTTAACTTATAACTGATAATAAAAAATTTCTTACAATCATACTATCCCTCCACCGCATGAAGCTCCTGCTAGCTCGATCTAACTCAAACTGGAACCTTAGCCCGCACTTTGGACTGAGGAACTTCACTATCATCCATATCCTTTTTAACTGTAAAATATATAAAAAGTTTCGCAAGAGTGAGCTAACTAGCTCAGCAAGTCACAATAACGATAACTGAGGTTAAACAATGATCAAATGAGATGACTCAGAGGAATCAAGTTTCTTTCCAACTAATCATTAGAATTGGATATTCATTTTAAGTATTAAAAACCAAGGTTAGGCTGCTGATCAGTCACGCACTAACCCCGAGTAAAGCACCCAGCACTGCTCTAATTACTGGATCCAAGGCACACATTGGCCTAAATTGACCATAGATATGGTCTGACCACGAATCTGGTCCACATATATCAAAAAAACTATCCAACTCTAAAGCAGTTCAATATGATAAACAATATAATTCGATAAACAAGATCATAATCAATTATGGTTAAGCACTTGAATAAAAATGTAAAGAAACTCATGTATATCTCAAGGGTATATCAAGGTATATATAAGAAATGGTTTCCAGCTTGTGAAGGATCAGGTATTCGACCAGTAATAATTGTTTAAGGTATAGTTCTTTGATGTTATAAAGAATGGTTGGAGTATAAAAGTTTCTGGTTTTCAAACAATTTTTTTCCAGTAATTGGTGTTTGGTAGTTATACATTTGGGGAGTAGTATCATATCTATGTGGTTTGGTGTCTGAGGATCAACAAAGGATGGTTTACAAAGAGTAAGGCTTATGGCTCAAAATCAAGAAAATCAGGGTACAAGGTTAAATAGTTTAAAACACTTGCATTATAAAACAGGAGTTATGTTTAATAATAGCGACATGTTATAAAATAGTTCGAAAACATTGGTAATAGATCTTGGAGAAAAGTTCAGAAATACTTGCCTTACAGGGCTTTACAATCATTACTGACCGACTCTGAGCCAACTCTGCTTCTCAGGCTTTATCGTCCCATCACTAGTCCATATTAGATTCGACTTCGTCACTCAGGTTTTTTGGTTGAAACTCTACTGAGCTCGCCGACTGACCACTAGGTTATCTTTAGTCCATCGTCCACTTTCGGGTTCCCGACTATAACCTACAGGGTCGAAATACCCTATGTTAGACACCCAGTTATGCTTCACATATCCTCGATACCAATCTTACCCAAACGATAACAATCTCGACTAGTAATTATGTATATTATAATAACACGCGCAACAAGTAGGGTTCACAATCTCAAAAATCGGTTCGGTGTTCGTTTTCAGAAAATACATATACTTTTTATTTTACAAAATCAGGGTTATCGATTTGGCAAAATATTTCATCACATCATACAACCAGGTTTCGTATAAAACACACACACACATATATATATATAGTTTCTCGACGTCCCGATATTCATCGGATACGTTCCCGTATTTACGGAGTTCGATTTCCCGGAAATCGAACAGCGTTCCCTTTATTTATCGGACTACCCGTCGACACATCATCGATGTCAATTCATCACAACAATTCATAATCACAACAACCAACATCCATAATTTCCCAGTCACCATTTCAATACTATAACTAATTATTATTCGCATTTTACATTTATTTCCTTTATAAAAATTAGGACTCAGATTAATTCCATCACCGTCCACCGTCGGCTCGTAAAAGTCATCGCAGACGGTGACAAAATTTCGCGGGTACCCGATTAATTCTCGGGTTTCCAGCACGAAATTCTATCGATTATTTATAAAAGTCATTTTCGGCAAGGGCAATTAATTTCACAAATGTTAATCATATAATTTCTGCATAAAATATGGAAACCTAATCAGAATAACTGCGTGAAATAATTCGAACCAAAACACAGCAGCAAGAACACGCGCCTCACGCGCCCCCTCCCTCAACACACACAACCTGCCTCGCGCACACACACAACACAGGTAAACACATAACACACACACAACACAGTTACACGCTCACAAACAATTATACACATATGTATACGCAAAAACACACACACTATATATATATACGATTGAACCCGAACAAGCCACACAAAACCAACCAGAAAGAGGGGAAACGGTGGCTCACCGGAAGAGAAGGGAGAAAAGGGATGCGAACAGAGGAAAGAAAAAGAAATAGAGAGAGATTGGTGATAGAGAGAGCAGAGAGATTTGAGAGGGAGAGAGACAATGAACAAGGTCGAAGGGGGCAGAACAGGGGTGGGTGAGTGTTTTTATTTTATAATTTTTTTTTCTTTCCCTTTTCTGCTATCACCCTATTATACAGGCACGTATCAAATGTTTGTGCCTAATCCGCCACGTGTAATTCTCGTGCCATATAACCCAAATTCTGATCCAAAAATTACAATTATCGATATAAAGCTACGCGCGAAAATTGATCGGAAAAATTCCAAAATAGTCCCAAAATATCACAAATAATTTGAAATTACTAAAATAAAATTTTCCTAATTTTTAAAGCGTTTTACAAACACAGTTTATACCCACATTTAACAAATAAACGAATCCACGCGCGGGTGAAATTAGTCCCGAAAATTTCGAAAATAATTTTAAAATTCTCAGAATAATACGAACTTAATAAAATATAAGTTTCATAATTTTCGAAGATTTCCATAATTAAATATGGATTTTACCATTAAACATACTCAGAAAATCATTTAAAAATAAATAATTAATGAAATATTGATTTCTCAATTTTTATAAAGTCCTAAAAATAATTATTGAAATTATAGAATCATAAAAATAATTTTACAGACATTCCAAATATTTATGCAAATAAATTTGCACTAATTCTATTTTTGAAAGTGAAAATAATTCAACACGGCTCTAGAATTAATCACACGGACAATCCGGTACACCATAAATCACACATAACTACTAATCAAACAACACGTAGCGGTCAAGACCAATACAAATATTTTATTTATTTAATAATTTTCGTATTCACATATTTAAATAATTCAAAAATACACGAGTCGTTATACCGCTCACGGCGATTACATGAATTAAATCTTTACCAAACTACTATTACCGTTGAGTATCGCACAATCATCAGAAGGAATGTCAATCTTCCACACCATAATACAACCTTTATGGCTTTAACCATCATCACTGTAATCCTATGGCACGAGCGCCTATAATTGCTCTCTTATACTTAGAGTGTCGGCCACCTCATTAGCCTTTCCTGATAGTAATAGTTCCTCATAATCAATGTCTTTTGAACGATCTCCAACTAAATTTTCTACCTCCTTTCCAATCACTGCTTGTGTGAAAATGCTCTTCCTTAAGCTTTGGTGAGAAAAAAATATCACCATTTTTCCATAAGTTATTGCCTCGGTCTTTAGAAGTTAACATTATCATGACTGACTCTCAATCATACTTAGGACATCTCTTATCTGGGGTCCTTCTTGTTTTCACCAATCTCGACCTTCATTGGGCCGATCTATACTTTCTTATGGTTCAATACGTGCCTACCTGGCATTATTATAATTACGTCATATTTCCTTTATCAAAATTTCTATTCTTGAGAACTTTGAATACTACCATTCTCCTTGTAAAACCTCTAAGGTTATCCTTAAATCCTTCATCAGGTACAGCCTAGGTACAGGGCATATCAAGATACTATTTACTATTACCAGAATCATTGTCTATATAGTTCTGAAAACTTTATCCAATGATCTTTAAAGGTTATTTTTGCCTTAGTCCTTCATTCCGTACTACCTAAACTCATAATGTCCCTATTAAGGGTGAAATGCCAACCTTTATGCATCCCCCGTGGTTCATCTCAAGTTATGGAGGTTATATCCTTAATTCCACCTTTAAAAAGGTACTTGCATCCTTACATGGATAATTCAAGTCATATATCCCTGATAAGGGTATCTTATTCAATCATTCCCACCTCGATAGTATATGCCTAATTTCACAATAACATCTGTATTAAAAATGAGGTCAATCAATATGGCCTCTAAAAGATAACAACGGTTATCCGCTTTTCTTGCCTGATTTAGTAATGATAACAGGGATGTTCTAGAAGATATTGGTCATGTTCAACATGAACTTTTTAGTTCTAACTACTCATTTACCTCTTTTATTTATCTCAACAGTCATCTCAATATTGGGATATCTTTTATACTTGGTGTCTCCCTTTTGGGCATCAAGTCACAGGTGTTACATACACTTCACACTTTTCAATATATATATCATTTATGCCTTCAACCATCAACTTTAACTCATGGTGAATCACCCTCACCCTAATGATCGCATACTTTTCTATTTCTATTACTACGAGTCTTTAGGGTTTCCTCATACCTAACTCCCTTATCGCTTCTCAACTCCATTTCCTTTATATCCCTTTATACTCCTTCCCCTTTCAGTCTTTTATTTTCGTTTCTATTACAACCGTTTCATGAACCAACACAATATAAGCATTGATTTCAAACATCCCGTCATCCTGGATTCGTGTCCTTCAGACGAACCTTGACGACTTTCACAACCTAGCTTCATGATTCATCATACTTGTCCGCCTCTGGCCTGATTTTAAAATTTCTACACTATTTCTCTATCTTTCTTAGCCTTCCACCAGCCGGTGGCCTCTCTCTTAGGAGGGTAAGTGACAAAAACAGTCTTTTGTGATTCATCAATCATTTAGAATCTCAAATGATTCCTATATTTCCTTTAGCCAGGCTCTTGCCTCGACTGAGTCAGCTTGTTCCTTGGAACTCTGAGAGCTTAGCGATTTAAAGGACCTGAAAGAATTTCTCACCGCATTGTTTCCTCAAGGTGGTGGTTGGGGGTAAAAGTATAAGTTTTGTTTAGGAAGGTCCATGAATTTCCCCATAGGAGTACCGTCCTGGTTCGTCCTAACTTGCTCAATTTCTGTTTCTCAGTATGAAATGTTTCATCCTTTTCCCAAAATTGGGGTTTTCTTATACGTTAAAATCCTCGTTTCCACTTCATTATATTCTGGGTTCCTTACATCTTGATTGCGACCTCCCTGATTATCACATTCATGGTTTTCCCCATATGTAATTCCTCGTGGGGGCATAATGCTTGGACAAAAAAATTGAGAATCTCTTTATACTTGTCTTACTTACTTTGCTTAAGTCTTTCCCTCGTATAGTTCTTACATGATCGTAAATTATGAATTCTCAAGTTCTATAAACTTCATGACACTCTTAAGTGTTAATAGTGCAATTAACAATATGAACTTATCATAAACAAACTGATCTAAACTGAAAGGAACGAATATATACATAACCATTTGTTTGAGGGTACAACAACTGAACACACGAAAGAGAATTACATCATTTGATGTGATTGCTTCTATCCCAAAAGTACTACCACAGATAATCATCTAGTCATTAAAACTAATCATTCATAACTTAGGCTAATCCTCCAAAAGCGGTGCTACATAAAATCCTTGTCTGATTGCTCAAACTTTGCACACTATTATGGATCAAGAAATGCGGGCACGCACGACATCCCTAACCTGCTCCATTAAAGCGATGATGAGGTCTAAGATAGTCGCAAGTAGAGCTAGATCAATCTGACCTTCAAGATGGCCTCTGGCTATAATTCGGGTGGTAGCCTCAATCCTTTCAATGCTATAAGTTAATACTGGTGGAAGGACCCCGCCCTCAATCCTTGGTGCAGTAAGTCGATCCAACAAATCACTTCTAACATTACGGGCCTCAGACAGGCCACCCAAAGTCATATGATAATCAGCGATAAGAGAAGCCTGAACAGTAGCATCTAGCATTCCACGAAGTGCAGGTGTGTAGACCCAGGAGATCCAAATGGATAACCAAGCACGGTATCGGGTGACAATGGTGCAGGAGATAAAGGTGGCATTTCCTCAGTAGGTGCTGGGCTCTGTACAGGGGAGGGAGCAGGAATTGGTGGAACCTCATGGATGTCTACAGGAACCTCTGGGAGAGGGTCTGATATTGGTATAATTGGTGCTGTGGAAGGCCCCACTCCTTCTGCCCTCATTATCCTCTGTGCCCTTGGTAACTCTTCATCCTCTAGTGCCACCCTCACGGCCATTCTAGCTCTGGTAGTCGCCTTGACTACGGCCATCAATTCCTCAGCGGTCCTCTCTTTATTCTCATCGGGATCCTCCACGAGATCCTCCTCAGCAAAAATCCCCTCTGGGATAACATCCTCAACCGCAACATTCTCAATATGAATTTCATCCAGTCCCTCGTTAGGGTACTCTATCGAATTTACAATTTGATCTCCAACATGTAATAAAACATCCTCATGCTGATGCTCCTGAACCTCAAGGTTCGGTGCCCCGCTGCCCTATACGAGAACAAACTATGTTACTATCATAATATTTATAAGGGTTCCCGTAAGGTTTTTAACTGTCAGTATTATGTTAGGTAGCCCGACTATGAACTTGGCAAGAGTTCTTATTATCTTAGTGAACTTATCATTTTAACTACGCATCATCTCTGAGGTTTATAACTCTTAGCTCTGATACCATTTCTGTAACACCCCCAAATCCGGGGTCGGGGATCCGGGTTGTCACGAGTTCCATTTCCCTTAATAACACTCAATCTTAATAAACAACCAACTACTGCATACTGTGACCCCATAATATACACACACACCATAAGTTATAGTCTCAGAGATGAATACCAAAAATAACACGTCATTTTATTCCACAATTATAAGCCATTACACCTTAAAAGGGGTTCTGAATAAATTTACATATTCTTTGCCATTATTACAATTCATAAATATACATAAGTCTGGTACATCCACAATTAAAAACCTAGCCTATTAGTAGTTCCTACCTCAGCTATAACGGCATCAACGCCTCCAGAAAACTGCAAAATGTTTCCTAACCGCTTGCGAATTGGGAGCTTGGTCATGTTCATCTTTTCTATCTGTTGTTGTGTGATGAAAGAAGAAAGCAAGGGTGAGCAACAAGCCCACCGAAATAATATGTATAATAATTAATAATATATGAGCATTCTCATAGTACTCATGAAAGTCTTGGTCAAGAAAAAATGAACCAAGTTTGATATCTTAACGCGACCAAGTCACAAAATATTCAATATATATGTATATATACTTTTCAAAATCTTGGAAGTCCTCTTCCATGCATAATATACACAGAGTTCCAGTTTATAACTGTATAAAAATATCGTTGCAAGGTGATCTCATATATCTAACCTTGTCTCAACATTTTTCTGAAAATCTTTATCATGCATAAGATAATCATTTACTAGATATAAGTTGAAAAGATGAAGTTACTAAATACTCCAATATACTTATATCTTTTCCCGAATATGACTTGAATTACCACCGTTCAAGGTATAATCAGTTTCAAAAGCTCATCACATAGATGAGACTACAAGATAAGACTTGAATAAATTCAATGTTTGAAATATCATTCAAAAGAAATGAAGTTACGAGATACTTCATTAAGTCCCAATATATATATATACACCAATATATATATATCATACATTCCCTGAAAACCTCTATCATGACAAGTATAAACAGAGTTGTCATATCCAATAAATTTGGAAAGAAGAGAATTTTGGCATAAACCTGATATCTTGTTGATCAGGAAAAGATACCAATAAGTAACCTTTTCTACTAGTAGATGGATGAATCCCCCGCCGGTCATCACCCTGGCCGCATTAGGACCTTGTGCTGGACCGCCACCCGGCCTCTTATGCGTTGATGGACTGCCACCCAACCACTTACACTTTGATAGACCGTACCTCGGCCTGTCGCTTATGCCGACTCAATTAGATGGACTTACTTCCCGAACATTGGGCAAGTAATCAAATTTTTTTATCAAAACAGCAACCTCGTAGCGAGCATAAAATACACCACAGAGCCGGATCCCTCAGAATTTTAAGTGAGTATTTAAATCCCATTCTAAAGGAAGACCTTAAATTTGAAAACGAGTTTTGGGATCCGCTCTAACTTTTAAAATCATTTTGAAGACTTGAAAACATTTTTAAGAATGTTTGGAGTAATGCTGATTTAATAAAATAAATCAGTCCCGATATGTTGGAGAATATCTGAATATTATTATTTAAATAATATTCCCATAAAGGATAATCTTTATAAAAATAATTGAAGTAAATATTTTAAAAACTCATACTTGAAATGAATAATAAATAACCAAAGATATATTTATACGAAAGTACGATCTTTATTTGAATAATCGAGAATAAGTTTGAAATATCGAAACATTATTCTTTAATAAAATAAAAAATATTATTTAATAAAATAAGCGGAGTCATAAGTCGTCGAATGAATAGTCAAAAATAATATTCATTAAATAAAATGAGCGGAGTCGTAAGTCCTCGAATGAATATTCAAAATAATATTCATTAAATAAAATAAAGTTATCGAATAAACCTTATTTGATTAATAGTTTTGAAAACTATTTATATATATATACATATACTATACTCGGGAACATCGACTCCCGGTTTAGAGAAATGTTCACCTTCGGGTCCCCTATACTAAGGTTATACGCAACTACTGCTTATCTCTAGCATAGGTATTATGCAGTTTATAAGCATTTGAATTGATAATAAAATATCAAGATTTCACAACATACATATATATACCATATCCATATGCTCCAATATATCGCAAGATTTGCTAATAACAACCATGCACTTATCTCAAGATAATGCATCAATATATTTACATCACAACAATAGTATAACGGGTAGAAAACTTGCCTGAGCGACGGGGGGTGGTAAAAGGCCCGGGGGCGAGTCTGATAACCTATAAACAACATATAAGTTGGAATTAAACCACGATCACTTAAGAAACTAGACTTTAACCAATTAGACTCTAACGTTCGCTTATGGTCGCTTAACGATTCACGTAAATGTCTCGAGTACCCTTGGCTCCACTATTTTTAATAAATTAACCGTTATGAATTTTAAGGCAAAGATTTCGCGAATACTCTACCAACTGACCCATTAACCTTACATAATTGTTTCATACTCCAAATAGTCATTTAAGGATCTTCACCAAGGTTTCAAAGTAAGGCGAGGGGAAATGGTTCGTTCGCGAAATGCCGTTACCTAAAACGGTCATTTTTCCTAAACCGTACATCGGATTCAAGAGAACCACATATCAAAACGAAGCTTACGACACAATCTAGCTAAAAATGGTAAAGTTACAGATTGAACAGTTAGCTTTCTGTCCTGAATACTAAAAACAAGCAGTTGTATGAAAATGGACATTACGACGGTTATGTTTACATGCTTTTCCACTTCTAGACTATACCAAAACAACAACCAAGCATCAACCAATCAAGACCTTTTACTATAATACTTAACCAAGTCAAAACTCTTTCATAACCAAACCATTTCAAACCACACCTCCAATGTTTTCAACCAACAACAACAATAACCACTAAAAACCAACCATTAACTAACTATACATACATAATCAAACTATTCATCACTTTTAACCACAGATCTTAAACAAAACTCAAAGTTAAGATCAAGATTCTAGAGTTTATACCTTCCTTTGAGAGTGGGTAATACTTAACAAACCTTAGATGATCCTTAACTAGACTTATAATTATCAAAATCTCAAAACAAAATCAAGAACACAACATTAGTTCTTGAGTTAACTATTCATCTGAACTATAAAACATTAAAAACAGAATTGAGAATCAATGAGGTGAGGAGAGTGGTTACCTTAAATGTGTAGAGCTTCTCGAGGGCTTTGATTTGATAGGTAGAACACGAAAAACGGCCAAGAGAAACTCAAGATACAAGCATTTCATCTTCCTCCATTTTCATCTCTCTTTCCTCTCGGGTTTTTTGATAAAATGGGGGAGAGAAAGTGTTTGACTTGGTTTGTGGTGATAAGGAAGTGATGAGAAGATATTTGTTTGGTTATTGGTTGATTAATGTGAGTGGAAGGTGATATAAGCTTTTTTGGTCACCAATGAGCTCATCCTCCTTGCCACTTGCATTACTTAGTCGTTTAATTATTTTACGATTCGTTTATCATTCGTTCTTGTTAATCGTTCGAGGAAACGTATCTGGGATCTTATTACTTGGGCTTCCCTAACCCCCTCTTCATATTTTATAGTCCTTTAATGATTCTTGCTTATAATCCTTGAATTTAAAACATTTTAATCATGTTACCTTATACTCAATTTTTTTCGGTATCTGGGGATTTTCGGGAAAAATCAAAGTGTTCGAATTTGGATTCTGACGACCTTTACACACACTCATTTACTTTATGGAATACTAATACGATCTTAGAATTTCCATAACAGTGGTTCTTATATAGTGTGGTCTGATAAGTTTTTCTTAATCAGCATCATCAGCAAAAGTTACTATTATCAGTGTTTCAAAATTCCAAAAATTGGGATTATTACACCCAATCCAGTGCGAGAGCTAGGATTCCAGGTTGATCGGAATAAGCTAGCTAGCGGCTTTTGGAATAGTTTAAGTTTGTGTAGTTGGTAATAATATTTAATATTCAGTTGTAAGTTTAAATAGTTGGGATTTAGGCGTTTGTAATATAAGTGTGTGTGTGGCTTTTGTGCATACTTTAACCTGTGCGATCCGTGTAATTGGTAAGTAGGGTCACTGCATATTATTATGATCTTTATTATTGTTATAAGCAGGTTATAAGTAAGGTATGTGTGTGTGTGGACCCCAAACTTCTGACCCGGGTTTGGAGGGCGCCACACATTTCATCTTTTTGGTAAAGCTCTGGAAGTCAAGCTAACTGGTCATGAAGATAGAATGAGGAAATTGGTGAATGAGAAGATGGATGAGATTACACCATCTCAAGTACAAATCACTCCAAATTTAAGCACTTTGCTGAGCAAATGTCAAGAATGGATCTTGCTTCTATTGAAAAAGAAGTCAAAAATCTCAAACAATCATTTATCTCTCTCAATAGACTTGTCCAGCAACAAATCCTCATTCAAATAACACTAAGGTCAAGCTGGACCAACTTCACTTGAGCAGATATGAGCCCTCAGCTTTGCTTAGGAAGGCATCAAACAGGTTGTAGATGAAACTTTTGGCACATCTACTAGCTCTTTTCAGCCTAGCTCCATCTCCACAAATCTACAAATTCAATCTCTTCAGAGCCAAGTCTCAGCACTGCAAGACTCCAATGCTTCACTCACTGCACAAGTTCAAGCCTTGACTTCTCTTGTCAAGAGCCAACAAACAGACATCCAGACCCTGGTGGACTCTCACAGGCATCTCCAAATGCAAAACTCAGTTGCCTTGGGAGCCATAATGGGAAAGCTCAACATTGCACTTCCTGCCTTACCTGCATAGATTAGGCTAGAAATTCCAACTCCCCTGCTCATGCCTGTTTCCAAGACTAAGTGGGAGATCGAGGCTAGGATTGCACAATCCAGGGATGCTAAGACACAATCTCAAGTGCCTGTTCAAAAAGGACAAAGCTCAAATCCTCAAGTTGATGTTGGAAAAGAAAGACTACTAAGGGCTGCAGAAGGACCTCATCAAGATTAGAAATTCAATGACCTTCTTGCAGCACTAGGAGTGTCTCTTCAACACAACTATATGAGTTGCAAGAAAGCTTTAGGCAAGAATATCAATTTTGTAAGAGCAGTGGTAGTAAAGATCAACAACTTTCTAGAGAAAAGAATTGTGATGAAAATAAATGATGGTGGGGTGGACAGGTGTCTTCAGGTTACCTCGGAAAATCTCCAAACATTGAGAGCATCTGAATTATATGTTATGATTAACAAAGTACACCAAGTGATTCATGTAGACACTCAACTTCTACATGAGCTTAAAAAGGCACAGATAGCAGCTTTTCCAGAAGCCTATCTATCTCTAAACAAGGGAATTGTTTATGTCTGCCTTTCAACCAAGCATGCCAAGCATCTCTACATTCCCAAACATTGTGTCAGATCAAACTTAAGGCTGCTCATGACTCTACAGTCTGATTTAAAGAGCAAGAAGGATGAGGATGTGGAGATGATAAAGATCTTGGAAAGATACATTGTTGATTATGACAACATGTTGCCTACTACTAAGTATAATTTAAGGAAAGATGAGGATGATGTCGAGCAAAAAGATGATCAAAAATCTTCTGGCTCAAATCCAAGTCAATTCTCAAAGGCAACAAGTAGCTAGGACAAAAAGCAGGAAGAGAAGAAGAATGAAGAGAGGAAAATAGGAAGTGAGAGGAGAACCAAAAAGAATCATGATGGCTCAGAACCACAACAAACCCTAAAAATCCAAACAGTCATAGCTCAACCTTTATCTCAACCTTCAAAATCAACTATCTCAAACATTATACCATCTCAAACCTCAAAACCCAAATTTCTATACAAACAAACAACCAACTCTTTCCTAAAAATTCTAATCACCACAAGCTAAACAAATCTCAAGAAAATCAAAACCTTACCTTTAGCCAAACCTTCACTAAAAGTCAATCTCAAATATGTTGGGAGAAAGCCTAAGAAATCCAAGCATACAGATGAAGGAGAAGTCACTGAAAGGGACATCTGGAACTATTTCAAGCAATCTGACTTTCTACCTTTGAATTGGGGCATCTCAGATGAAGAATATTTCAAACAACTTGCTGAGGAAATTGTCAGAGTCAGGGTTGTATCTCTAAGGGAAGTTAGAATTTACTATGAAGATGGGTCATTGACATTTCTTGGCTACACCTTAATGGATTCACTCTCTCCCACAGAAATCAAAAGAGTGATAAGTCTGCTAAAGGAGAATTCTGCTACTAGAGCAAGGAGATCAATTAGGCTGAATGGCTGATTGAGAGAGAAAAAAAGAAAAAGGAATGAAGCTAAATATGAGGAATGAAAGAAAAGGTATGATGAAGAACTTGAA
This sequence comes from Apium graveolens, assembly GCF_009905375.1. Lineage (NCBI taxonomy): Eukaryota > Viridiplantae > Streptophyta > Magnoliopsida > Apiales > Apiaceae > Apium > Apium graveolens. The sequence continues at coordinate 33,283 of NW_027418418.1, forward strand.
ATGTTTATAAAAAGGTCTGAAGAATTGAAAGTACAAAGAAGGAGCAGAATATCTAAAGATGGGAAGTTTCTCAATATCAAAGATGGCCAATTCAAGATTTAGAATTTATTTACTGAATAGTGTTTATCCAAGGGATGTCAGGTTTAAACTAGTAAAGCTTTAAGTAGAACCCCTATTATAGAAGAGCTTGAGATTCTTGTTCAGTTAAGGATATTCTTAAAGAAGAAACAGAGGCAAAATAGTCTTTACCTGACCCTTGAACTACTTAATTCTTGTAAATCTTTTTTTGTAATAAAAGTGTAATTGTGTCAATTTCATGTATTTACTTTACTTTCCATTTTAGTTTGGGGTTAGCCTTATTAACATGCATGAATTTTATTAAGCAATTTTCTCACAAATTGGGGGATTGTGTGCAAGACATGCTTGTACCTCAACAAGACTAAGTCATATTGACAACCCTAAGTAAGTTGTATTGTTATCTTAGTTTGTATTTGTGCTTGTAATATTTTAAAGTCTGTAAAAATATAAAGGAGCAGACTGGATTCTTTTTCCTTAAACAGTATTAAGCCTAAGGATTCTATCTGGAAGAAGATCAAGAAGATCATGTCTCAGAAGAATTTGAAGAAGCTTGGAGTTGAATAAATCTGTTTGGATAAAAAATACTCTAAGTCAAGATCTCTACAAGTCACAAATTTCGTGTTATAGAGAAGTCACTCGAAAATCCAGATGACTTATCGAGAAGTCAGGAAAGCTACTAGAGAACTCAGAGAGATATCGAGAAATCAATTAAAGACATGAAGTTTGGAGATATCGACAAGTCATTTCTTCACTAGACAACTCAGAGTTATCGACAAGTCTACATTCATTAGAGAACTCTGAGTTATCGATAAGTCAAAGTCTACTAGAGAACTCAGAGATATCGATAAGTCAAAATTCACTAGAGAACTCTAAGTTGTTGACAAGTCAAAGTGAAGACTTGAAGATGAGAGACCTCGACAAGCCAAAGTCTCTTAGAGAACTCAGAGACCTCTATAAGTCAAATTCACAATAGAGTATTAGAGATCTCGATACGTCAATATACTTATCGAGATGTCAGGAACTCTATATGCCTAACTGGAGATCTCAAGGTAAATTCTCAAAGTACAAAATGCAGACCATTTTAATATTCAAGATCTACAGTCACAAACACAATCCAACCAGCTGGATTAACAAGTCTACAAAAAGCAGCTTGAAGTATGTGCAAGATCAATGGTAAAGATTATCTGACAAAGGAAGATCAAAGTAAACACAGGATGCTAAAGATATGTTAAGCCAGAAATAGAAGTTTCACTTTTCCTAAAATGGAAATGACAAGTTACAGTTTACTAAAGGTTAATAACATTCTTATTGTACACTGTGTAAACCAGCAATTAACTATATTATAAAGTTAACACTGGTCCTTTGTTAGATGTAACAATTTAAGATAGAAAAATCTTGTAACACTCTCAAAGAGAAGCTAAGCTCTTTATCAACAAAGAGCCTAGAAATTTTGTAGCAAAACATTCTTGATTTTAATATAAAATTAAGTGAGTTTTGTAATATTTATGTTCTTTATTATTGCATGCTTATATTCTGCATTAACACATTTCTCTACAAGATTTAATTTACTTTGTTCAACCATAGAGATTCAAGAAAAGCACAAAAACACCTAAAACACATCACCCCCCCCCATGTATGTTATTCATTTCCTAACAATGGTATATTTATACTGCTTATCTTTGTGTATTCAATCTTTCAAGACCTTTAATCTGTTTGCTTTCATATTTTTCTCTGATACCACTTTTAGGTAATGAATACAACACATGAGGGTGAATATGTTTTGAATAATTTTAAGGTTTATTGATATTTGTTACTTAGTTAACAAAGCAGATTAGAAATATAGTAATATTTTGTTAGCTGAAATAAAACAGTGCACACAATATTTCAAAACTCACTTAATTTTATATTAAAATCAAGCTAGTGTCTTGCTACAAATCATGGGTTCTTTATAAATAAAACTCAGCTTCTTCATTGAGAGTTACAAGAAACACTAGATTTGTTTGATAAATTTAAAAGTAAAGGATCAGTTTTTTACTATATAGATTAGTAAATACAAGTTTACACAACATGCAATAGAATGTACAAACCTAACTTTAATTTATATCTAAAACTTTCCATTTTTGGCTTAGTGTATATTTGTAAATCGTGTATATCTGTGACTTTTCTTTGTCAGTTAATCTGGAATTTGATCTTGTACTCTTCAAGCTGCTTTTGTAGACTTTTCAATCTAAGTGATTAGATCGTTTGTTGATTGATAATTTTGAATATTTAACTTGTCTGCATTCTGTACTTGAGCTTCATATCGATATCTCCAGTTAGTTGCATAGAGAAATGACATCTCAATAAGTATAATGGTTTATCGAGATCTCTTAATTCTCTATAAGTGTCTTGACTTGTCGAGCTCTCTGAGTTCTCTATAAGTGAACTTGGCTTGTCGAAGTCTTCAAATTTCTGCATGTGAAATGACTTGTCAATATCTCTGAGATCTCTATAAGCATTTTGACTTGTCGATATCTTTGAGATCTCTAATGAGAAAATTGACTTGTCGATATCTCCAATCTTCACATCTTCATTTTCACTTGTCGATATCTCTGAGTTCTCTAATGCATAAATGACTTGTCGATATCTCAGAGATCTCTATAAGCATTTGAATTATCGATATCTCTAAGATCTCTAATGAGAAAATTGAATGTCGATATCTCCATCTTATCTTCATTTG
>NW_027418419.1:0-11937 GCF_009905375.1 Apium graveolens
AATCTTGTTGAGAATTTCAGTCTTGGCTGTTCTGGTAAAGCCAGAATCCTTTTTGATGGCTGAAAAGACTCTGATCAAGGTAGAGTAGCCTTCATTTAGAATCCTGTAGAGAGGCCATGTTCTTTCCCCAGCTCCCTTATATCTGAAAACCAATCTCTCTGGTAGCTGTCTGTAGGCAGCTATTCCCCTTACTTCCTCCAGCTCATCCAGATAGAGATTAATGTCTGAAGCTTCTTTTATGTCACAGATGTGAACATAATCATCTTTAGAAATGGGTGGCTTAGGGTTAGGTTTTTGTTTTTGAGTGAATTTCTTAGAGGTTAGGGGAGGTGTAGATTTAGATTTTCTTTTCTGTTTCTTTGGTAGTGGTAGAGTGGTTAAAAAGGTAGGCAATGTGATGTTGTCCCAATCAATAGGTTCCTCTTTTGGAATGATTGGTTCACCATGGATATTTATAGAGGGATCAGCAACAAAAGGTTTAGGTATGGAAGGTAGTGGTTTAGATATAGATTTGGTATCTTCAGGGTTATCTTCACCCTTCTGTGTGCCTTGGCCTTTCTTCTGTTTCCCTTCTGCCATTCCTCTCTTTCTTCTTCCATATTTTCACCAAATATGCTCCCAAGAACCTCATCTAAGTTAGCAATCTTTTCTTCACCCCTGACTTCAATTCCTTTCATTTCTTCAACTTGGCTGACTTTAGCTGTTTTTCAGACTTTGCTTGTGCTCTTTTGTCAGCCTTGAGTTTTACAGCTTCTTTCTTCAACCTTCTGGTTTCTTTCTTCCCTTTGGCCTTTAGAATTTGGGATTCCTTGCATCACACAGATACTCTTTCCCTCTCTATAGATAAAGGCCATGTCCATTCTCTCACCCTTGTCCTTGGTCTCCTTCTTCTTTATGATGCTTGCACTTAGAACTTTGTCTCCATCAGGTTTTGGAAGAGGAAAGTCTACTTCCTGCATCTGAGCAAAGTCTAGGGGATTCTTTGTGGAGTCCATACTGGATCTAGTGTTAGGCTTTAGAACCATAGGTTTTAAATTCTTGAAAGAAGTCTCTCCAACCTTATTTCTCCCTACTGGCTTGAGCTCCATGTTGATTGGTTCAATCTTTGTGCTAAATTTCACAGATGTGATTTATTTTGTGTAGAACCAAACACCAATTGCAACCTTTCATCAATTCTCCTCCATTGTTCTTTCATTTGTATTTCAGCTGCTGCTAGCTGAATCAAATCAATTCCATCAGGTTTTCCCTTGATTTGAATGATTGGAGAGGTAGTGATGGCAGGAACTAGCACTTTAGATATCTGAATCTTTGTAGAGGGCTCTCCTTCCCCTTCCCTTTTACTCTCCCCCTTTTTGTTATCATCAAGGAGAGGGGTCAAGCCTTGTGCTTTTGCCAGCTGGCATTAGGAGATTGGTTTGAGATTGTTGGTTGAGAAGAAGGGTGGCCACAGAGTCTTCAATTCCTTGAACTCTGTCTTCCAACTTGGCCAGCCTTTGTTCAGTAACTGATTCCTTTTTCAATCTCGAAACCAAGTCCTGCAAAGTACCATAGGGCATGACTGAATCCAATTTTTCTGAAGTGAAGGATTTCAAGTCAGCAATATCTTTCCTGAGATCATCTAGACTCATATTTTGCTTTACTTTCTGCAACTTCATGAGATGCAGTGAGTCCAGGTGAGCTTGGGAGGATAGCCTTGATATTTGCATTTGAAGTGTTCTGAATGGCCTGTTGAATAGTGATGATTTGTTTGACCAAGTGGACATTGAATTCACCTGTTCTATGCTCCTTAGTCAGGGCCCATTCAGGTAGATTAGGAATGGAACTAGGGTCTTCATCTCCCCCTATGTTCATGCTTCCATCAGAAGAAATAGAGTCATCATCATCAGAATTTACTCCAAATTCCTCAGATGGCTCACCAGCTGTAGAAGGCATCCTGTTAATAGCAGCTTTATCCCTTTGAAGAGATTCTGTTGAGTGCACTAGATGTAGTGTCCTTTCTGCCTCCTCATTGCCCTGAGCAGCCAACAGTTGATAGGCTGTCACAGGATGAGTAAAAGTGTCAGCATCCAAGGAAATGTTATCAATTACAGCTTTGTAATGTTGCTGAAATTGTCTTTCCTTTTCAGCATCATCCACAATCATTGACTCATGAGCAATGGCTGGTTCCACCCTTGTATCAACTGTACCTTCTTTTCTCTCTTTTTCTCTATGTTCTTGCATCAGGGGCTCCCCCTGGCTCACACATCTCACTCCCTCACCTTCACCTTCTAAGGTGGTACTCCACTCACTGACTTTTGCCATGCTGGAAGAAATAGCATGCATTTTTGTGCTCTCAATCTCTCCTTTTGCCTGGGAGCAACCCAGCCTCTCACTCAAATTTTCACTCCCTGCCCTCAATCCTAAAAGTGATTGCACAGTATTCATGTCTTCTACACTTGGAATCATTTCAGTTATTTGTGTAGAGACTATCAACGGATGTGGAATATCCGTTGAAGTTGAAACTGTTGTTATCAACGGATAACTGCTGTTAAGCTTATCCGTTGAAGAGCAACCACTTGTCAACGGATGAGTGATATCCGTTGAAGAAGGAAAAGAAGATGAAATTGAAAGTGATATAACTGTTGAATCTGTATAGATTGATTTGATATGTGTTGATACAGATCCTTCAATTATATCTGAAAGAATTTGCGGGTGATCCAACAAATCATCTAAAAGATGATGATCACCTGTATTTGAGTGGGGCTCCTCCCTGAGTTGTAAAGAGGGAGAATCAGGAATTGATGGGAATAACATATCCACATCCAGAGATGGTGATGAAGTGTTTGGTGATTGATGTGTGATTATTGTGAGAGAATGGGGCTGTGACTCCACATTTATTGGAGTCACATCAAACTGAGTTTGAGAAGGCACAGAGACAGATGGATGTATCTGTGCAGTGTGTGCACCCTGTGTAGAAGAATGGGTTCTAGCCTTCTTTCTTCTAATAAAAGCTTTTGTAGGTGAGTGTTTGGCTTTAGTGTCCCTCCCTCTTTTGTTCTGTGTTCCTGGTTGGGAACTCTTTTCAATAGTAACATCCTTTTGGGAGGATGCTACTAGGGATGTGCTAGAAACCTTTTCAACCACCACAGCTTTTTGAGAAACTGGGGCTTGGCTAGCTTGGGAAGCACTCAACTCTCCTTCCTTATCCTGGGGGTTTCTTTGATGTTCACCCCTCCTCTCACCACTCACACCCTGTTCACTTCCCTCAGGGTTAATGGTTGTTGTTACAACTGTTGTCTTTTGAGAAACAACAGAGGTGGTTTTCTTTGTCTTGGATTTTGAAAGTTTAGATTTGGTGACCTTGGTAGAAATCTGTTGGGGCATTGACACAGATTTCATGGCCACACTAGAAGATAAAGAAATAGAGGGGATTGGAAGAAGTAAGGAGTTGTAGAAGCAATTACCTCACCTACCTGGGGTGCATTCATGATTGGTAAATACACCAATGGCACACTGCTGTTAAGATCCATTCTCTTCAAGTCTGCAAGAACTCTTTTCTCTTGTGCCCAGCACTTGAGTTTATTATTCTCATTGATTATGACTAAACCTTCAGCAACATGGTTAGCCAATAACATAAAGAATCTAGCATAATAGATGTTATTAGGTCTATTAGCTTTGTTACCCAATCTAGTACCTAATTCTAGCATCACATAGTTGCTAAAGTTAAAGTACCTATCAGAAACAAGCATATAGAACATATTAACAAGAGATGAAGTTATGGCATCAAAATTACTAATTTTCCCAGAGAAAACCTTTATGAAGGCATCCCCAAGAAAACTCCATTCTTTCCTAAGGCCTTTTCGTCTAATACCCCCTAAATTAGCAGAGTTAAGAGAGTAACCTATGGAATCTAACATGCTGGATACATCACTATCAGTGTGTGGTGTCATGGCATTAGTTCTCAGGTAATTTAAAACATGCTTGTAAGTCATCACAGTTAATACAGTGATTTTTACCTTTGAGAGTGAAGGAGATAGTCATATCCATGGAGTTGAACTCAGCAGTTGTCCAAATCTCCTCAACTACTTCACAGAAAATCGTTGGGGCTTCCAGCATTGCATAGCTAAGTTTACAGTTTTTGATGAAGTCCATCATTTTGTGATAATCTGATTGGGCTTCATTCTTTTCTACCAGAGCTATGAAATTGTTCTTCTCGTAGATGAACCCATATTGAGACATAATCTTCACGACTGGTGCCATTGTTGTGAGTAGAAATTGCAGAGAATAACTTGAAGGTTTTGCAGAGAGAAAATGGTAAATGCTTGAAATTCTAAGAAAGCGTAAAGTAATAATGAACAATCAGAAGGGCTTATATGCTTTCAAAGAAAAAGAAATAAATAAAGGATTAATCAATAAATATGTGTTAGTGAATTTCAGCCGTTTAAGAATAAACTGTAAGTATTCTAATAACTACCTTTAAAACCAATACATACAGATGTATGTATGGTATCAACGGTTAAGAAAATAGAATCAACGGCTGTGAAACACCTCAAACGTCTGATGTGACATTTCAACGGATAATGTAAATTGTCATCCGTTGAAAGGTACTTCAGCTTTATCCGTTGACGGATAAAAGTTCCAGAGATATACTTGTCTTTCAACGGATAATGAATATCCGTTGATAGAGCAATTTTGACTTTCAACGGATAGGGAACATCCGTTGATGGAATAAACTTTGTTAAAAGTCAAATTTGTTCTAGCAACTAATATATTTCAGGCTTCTCATCAAATTGCAATGAAGACATGAATTTTAAGAGTAATTAAGCATACCTAGCTCACTTACCAATCTTGTGAATGTTGATTCATCAAGTGGCTTGGTAAATATGTCAGCAATTTGTTGTTCACTTGGAACAAAATGTAGTTCCACTGTACCATTCATGACATGCTCCCTGATGAAGTGGTACTTGAATATCAATGTGCTTGGTCCTTGAGTGCTGCACAGGATTCTCTGTTATGGCTATGGCACTTGTGTTGTCACAAAAAATAGGTATTCTATCAACATGAAGTCCATAATCAAGGAGTTGATTCCTCATCCATAACATTTGAGAACAGCAACTTCCAGCAGTAATGTATTCAGCCTCAGCTGTAGAAGTAGAGACTGAATTTTGCTTTTTGCTAAACCATGATACAAGCTTGTTTCCCAGGAATTGGCAGGAGCCTGTTGTACTTTTCCTGTCTATTTTGCAACCTGCATAGTCTGCATCTGAATAACCAATTAGATCAAAGCCAGATTCTCTAGGATACCAAATTCCTAAATTTGGTGTACCCTTGAGATATCTGAAAATTCTCTTGATAGCAATTAAGTGAGACTCCCTAGGATCAGCTTGAAATCTAGCACACAGACATGTAGCAAACATTATATCTGGTCTGCTAGCAGTTAAATATAAAAGTGAACCAACCATGCCTCTATAACTTGTAATGTCCACAGACCTTTCAGTCTTATTTAATTCAAGTTTGGTGGCAGTGGCCATGGGAGTTTTTGCAGATGAGCATTCCATTAAGTCAAACTTCTTTAAAAGATCATGAATATATTTAGTTTGACTAATGAAAATTCCATCACTAACTTGTTTAACTTGTAAACCAAGAAAATAGGTTAGTTCTCCCATTAGGCTCATTTCATATTTACTTTGCATTAGCTTAGCAAACTTTTTGCAAAGTTTATCATCTATAGAGCCAAATATTATGTCATCTACATAAATTTGAACAAGTATACTAGAGCCATTAACATCCTAAAGAAGAGAGTTTTATCAACAGTACCTCTAGTGAAGTGATTCTCCAAAAGAAATTTTGATAAGGTTTCATACCAGGCTCTAGGTGCTTGCTTCAGTCCATAGAGTGCTTTCAACAGATAATACACATAGTCTGGAAAATTTGGATCTTCAAATCCTGGAGGTTGACTTACATAGACTTCTTCCTCTAATTTCCCATTTAGAAATGCACTCTTGACATCCATTTGATAGACTTTGAAATTGGCATGGGCTGCATGGGCTAGAAATATTCTGATGGCTTCAAGTCTTGCAACAGGAGCATATGTTTCATCAAAATCTATTCCCTCTTGCTGAGAATAGCCTTTAGCAACCAGTCTGGCTTTATTCTTTATGATAATGCCATTTTCATCCATCTTGTTTCTGAATACCCACTTTGTGTCAATAGGACTCTTGTTCTTTGGTTTGGGTACCAGCTTCCAAACTTGGTTTCTCTCAAATTGGTTTAGCTCTTCCTGCATAGCTAATATCCAATCTGGATCCAATAGAGCTTCTCCACTTTCTTAGGTTCCTCCTGAGATAGAAAACTACTATACAGACATTCATCTTGAGTAGCTCTTCTTGTTTGCACTTTAGATGATGCATCACCAATGATCAGTTCAAAGGGATGATTCTTGGTCCATTTCCTTTGTGGTGGAAGATGTGCTCTAGATGAGGTGGCCTCAGTATTGTCATGATGTGAGACAGAGTGTTGACTAGTTGAAACTCCCCCTGAGTTGTTGGTCCTTTGCAGGGAACTTGGAGTTCTATCAACTGATGATGTAAATCGATTATCCGTTGATGAACTATGATCAACGGATGCTTCATTTTGTACTTCAACGGATGATGCACTATGTCTTTCAACGGATACTGCATTGCTTCTATCAATGGATGCAGTATTTTGTGCATTATCCAGGGGCATGTTTTGAATCCCTTTTGAAGTGTCATCTCCATCAGTCTCCTCTTCACTATCATCACAATATATCTCAATGTTGTCAAATTTGAGTCTCTCATTATGTCCCTCATCTGTTAGTCCATCAATCTTTTTATCATCAAACACAACATGCACAGATTCCATAACAATGTTGGTTCTTAGATTGTAGACCCTATAAGATTTTCCAGCTGAATAACCAACAAATATTCCTTCATCAGCCTTTGCATCAAACTTCCCTTTATGGTCAGATTGATTCCTCAGTATAAAGCATTTACATCCAAAGACATGAAGAAAGTTTAGAGTTGGTTTTCTTCTCTTGAACAACTGATAAGGAGTCATGCCTTTAGCTTGATTGATCAAAGAAATATTCTGAGTGAAGCAGGCACAATTAACAGCTTCAGCCCAGAAATATGTTGGTAACTTTGATTCTTCAAGCATTGTTCTGGCAGCTTCAATTAAAGATCTGTTCTTTCTTTCAACAACCCCATTTTGCTGAGGTGTTCTTGGAGCTGAGAACTCATGCATGATTCCATTTTCTTCACAGAACAGCCTTAATGTCAAATTCTTGAACTCAGTTCCATTGTCACTCCTGATATTTCTAACCTTCAAGTCAGGATGATTGTTGACTTGCCTGATGTGATTGATAATGATTTCACTTGCTTCATCCTTTGATCCAAGAAAACAGACCCATGAGAACTTTGAGAAATCATCTACAATCACTAAGCAATATCTTTTTCTTGCTATTGACAATACATTGACTGGTCCAAACAAATCCATATGTAGCAGCTGTAATGGTTCATCAATTGTTGTTTCAAGCTTCTTCTGAAATGATGCTTTCCTTTGTTTGCCTTTCTGACAAGCATCACACAGACCATCCCTTGAGAATTCAACAAGAGGAATTCCTCTTACTAAGTCCTTTTTGACTAGATCATTCATTGTTTTGAAATTCAAATGGGATAGCTTCTTGTGCCATAGCCAACTCTCAACTGAACTTGCTTTGCTGAAGAGACAAGTAATAGATTCTGCATCTGTAGAGTTGAAGTCAGCTAAGTACACATTTCCTTTTCTAACTCCAGTTAGAACCACTTTGTTGTCTTCCTTACTAGTGACAACACAGGCTTCAGAATTGAAGGAAACTGTATTCCCTCTATCACATAGTTGACTGATACTCAGTAAGTTGTGCTTGAGACCATCAACTAATGCAACTTCTTCAATGATGACATTCCTTGTTGAAATCAAGCCATATCCCATAGTAAACCCTTTGCTGTCATCTCCAAAGGTTATGCTGGGGCCAGCTCTCTCTTTAAACTCTGTGAGCAGGGAGAAATCTCCAGTCATGTGTCTTGAACAGCCACTGTCCAAGTACCATAGATTTCTTCTATTTTCCTGATTGCTTGATGAACTAACTTCGTTTTCTTCAGAATCATCCATGAGAGCAAGGTTGACATAATCCACATCTTCATCCTCTTCATCTCCATCAGCTGCCCAGTCCTTTTCTTGAGTAATGAAAGCCCTTTCCTTCTGTTTGAGTAGATCAAAATATTTCTTTTTGTAATCTACTTGTTCAAATTTCTTCTTTTCAGAGGTTGGCTTTCTGCACTCACTTGCAAAGTGTCCACTTATACCACAATTAAAACACTTGAACTTGGATTTGTCCACCATGTTCTTATAGGGTTTAGTGGCTCTAGTGTTTTTCCTGAACTTCATCTTTGCAAATCTCCTGGACAGAAATGCAAGATGCTCATCAATACCATCAGAGTCATCTTGACTGGAGTTGTCTTCATTTTCAGCAACTTGCTCTTTACCCTTGTCTGATTCTGGATTTCTTACACCATCTTTGGAGCTTGATGTAGATCTCACAGTTTCTTTTCTGCATTCTTTCTCATTTTCAGCTACCAATGCAACTGAACCTCCTTTCTTTCTCCCCCTCTCCAATACCTCATCCTGTTCCAACTCTAGTTCATAAGTCTTCAAGATTCCATATAATCTTTCAAGAGTAAAGTCCTTATAATCCTGAGAGTTTCTTAAGGAAACAGTCATGGGTTTCCATTCCTTTGGTAAGGATCTCAAAAATTTAAGATTTGAATCCTTCACCTGGTACACTCTACCATACAGCTTCAGTCCATTCAACAGCTTTTGGAATCTATTAAATGTGTCATTTAAAGATTCATTCTCTTCAAAATGAAAGTACTCATACTGTTGAATGAGAAGCTGCATTTTGTTCTCTTTTACTTGTTCTGTACCTTCACACAGCAACTGAACTGTGTCCCAAACCTCTTGGCAGTTGAACAATTTATCACATTATCAAACATATCCTTGTCAAGACCATTAAACAAAATGTTCATAGCCTTCTTATCCTTGTGGACTTCTTCTGTGTCTTCCATTGTCCATTCTGCTCTAGGTTTTGGAATGGATTGACCAACAGCAATTGTGGCCGTAGCAACTGTGGCTACTTTGTGGGGAATGTGAGGACCATTCTCAATGCAGTTTACATAACCTTCATCTTGGGAGAGTAGATGAAGGTGCATTTTCACCTTCCAGTGGTGATAACTGTCTTTGTCAAGAACTGGGATCTTTACTCCAATATCCTTCTTACTCATCTTTGTTAGATTCCAAGATCTTTAAACTCTTTGTATGTCAAGAGCCTGCTCTGATACCAATTGTTATTCCTAGAGGACTAACAATGAGATTTACAGAAGGGGGGTTGAATGTAAATCTCAAAACTTTTTCAGGTTTTGAGAAGTTTATTAAAGCAGTGTGTTCTAGATGAACAAGTGTATGAATTGCTTTGAGCTAATGCAGACAGATATATATTCAAACACAAAATGTAAAGAACACAACAAACTTTAAAAACTTTTCTGGTGGATTTGTTGTTCCACCAGAGATGGTATATTAGAAAATCTGTGTTCAACAATGTTGATCACAGCTGCATCCTAGTACAAACTAGATGAATTTTCTCTCAAGATATTTCTTAACAGCTCTGGAAAATCTCTCTAATTACTAGCTTCTTCTTGGTTTATATATTACCAAGTGTACAAGTGAAAAACAATATAAAATTACAATAGTAAAATAAGTTCTTCACTTGCTTCTTTCCTGTTCACTCAAGTACTTTGTTGACTATTGCATCTTTGTACTAAAGAAGAACGGCTGCTTTTTCTGTTGATCCTGAAATTCGGCTACCACATCTCACTTTTCTCTGTCAACCCATGTGCCTCTGTTTGTAGGTACAACTACCACTTATCAACGGGTAATTAGCAGAACATCCGTTGAAGCTTTCATCCGTTGATGACTTCATCCGTTGAAGGATGTTATCCGTTGAAGCTTTCATCCGTTGATGCATTTATCCGTTGATGCTCTCATCCGTTGAAGGATGTTATCCGTTGAAGCTTTAGAGACATCCATTGAAGCTTAGCTTCTCATCCGTTGAAGGTCTTTAAGTCATCCGTTGATACCACTTCATTTATACAAAATTACAAGGCATGAAATATTTACAATTGGCCTTCCTATCTGCATATCATCTAGTAGTCAACATGACTTATAGTTTCTCTCAACTTCTAAGAATTACATTTTAAATACAGAGACTGAAATATGCTACAATACTAGACTTATTTCTAAGTAAAGCTACACCATCAACGGATAGCCAAAGTGGTCTTATCCGTTGAGGCTACTGACACTAAATTTCTACTTAAGTGTTTTGTTAAACATATCATCAAACTAATGCACATATATTCCTAACAATAAGTTATTTTGAAAAAATCATAAAATTAATATGCGACTAAACAGTACTAAGAAGTACTCGTCAAACTACTAGTTGACTGTTAAAATAACAAAACAAATAAATTTATTTTTTTCTAAAAAATTTATCATATCACTAATATATATAGATCTTCACATCTTTATGGTTGGATTATTCATAAGTTATTTTGAAAAAATCATAACATTAATATGGGACTAAACCGCATTAAGAAGTACTGGTCAAAATACTAGTTGACTGTTAAAATAACAAACAAAATAAATTTATTTTATTTCTAAATTTTTTATTATATCTCTAATATATATAGAACTTCACATACTTATAGTTGGATCATTCATAAGTTATTTTGAAAAAATCAAAACATTAATATGCGACTAAACAGTATTAAGAAGTACCGGTCAAAATACTAGTTGACTGTTAAAATAACAAACCAAATAAATTTATTTTATTTCTAAAATTTTATTATATCATTAATATATATAGAACTTCACATACTTATAGTTGGATCATTCATAAGTTATTTTGAAAAAAATCATAACAGTAATATGCGACTAAACAATACTAAGAAGTACCCGTCAAACTACTAGTTCACTGTTAAAATAACAAACCAAATAAATTTATTTTTTTCTAAAAAATTTATCATATCACTAATATATATAGAATTGACATCCTTATGGTTGGATCATTAATAAGTTATTTTGAAAAAATCATAACATTAATATGGGACAAAACAGTATTAAGAAGTAGTGGTCAAAATACTAGTACACTGTTAAAATTACAAACCAAATAAATTTATTTTATTTCTAAAATTTTTATTATATCACTAATCTATATAGAACTTCCCATACTCATAGTTGGATCATTAATAAGTTATTTTGAAAAAATCATAACATTAATATGCGAGTAAACAGTATTAAGAAGTACTGGTCAAAATACTAATTGACTGTTAAAATAACAAACCAAATAAATTTATTTTATTTCTAAAATTTTTATTATATCACTAATAGATATAGTAATTCACATACTTATAGTTGGATCATTCATAAGTTATTTTGAAAAAAATCATAACATTAATATGCGACTAAACAGTACTAAGAAGTACCCGTCAAACTACTAGTTGACTGTTAAAATAACAAACCAAATAAATTTATTTTATTTCTAAATTTTTTATTATATCACTAATATATATAAAACTTCACATACTTATAGTTGGATCATTCATAAGTTATTTTGAAAAAATCATAAAATTAATATGCGACTAAACAGTACTAAGAAGTACTCGTCAAACTACTAGTTGACTGTTAAAATAACAAACCAAATAAATTTATTTTTTTCTAAAAAATTTATCATATCACTAATATATATAGATCTTCACATCTTTATAGTTGGATTATTCATAAGTTATTTTGAAAAAATCATAACATTAATATGTGACTAAACCGAATTAAGAAGTACTGGTCAAAATA
>NW_027418420.1:0-14781 GCF_009905375.1 Apium graveolens
TTGAAAAAATCATAACATTAATATGTGACTAAACCGAATTAAGAAGTACTGGTCAAAATACTAGTTGACTGTTAAAATAACAAACCAAATAAATTTATTTTATTTCTAAATTTTTTATTATATCTCTAATATATATAGAACTTCACATACTTATAGTTGGATCATTCATAAGTTATTTTGAAAAAATCAAAACATTAATATGCGACTAAACAGTATTAAGAAGTACCGGTCAAAATACTAGTTGACTGTTAAAATAACAAACCAAATAAATTTATTTTATTTCTAAAATTTTATTATATCATTAATATATATAGAACTTCACATACTTATAGTTGGATCATTCATAAGTTATTTTGAAAAAATCATAACATTAATATGCGACTAAACAGTACTAAGTACCCGTCAAACTACTAGTTGACTGTTAAAATAACAAACCAAATAAATTTATTTTTTGCTAAAACATTTATCATATCACTAATATATATAGAATTGACATCCTTATGGTTGGATCATTAATAAGTTATTTTGAAAAAATCATAACATTAATATGGGACAAAACAGTATTAAGAAGTAGTGGTCAAAATACTAGTTCACTGTTAAAATTACAAACCAAATAAATTTATTTTATTTCTAAATTTTTTATTATATCACTAATCTATATAGAACTTCCCATACTCATAGTTGGATCATTAATAAGTTATTTTGAAAAAATCATAACATTAATATGCGAGTAAACAGTATTAAGAAGTACTGGTCAAAATACTAACTAACTGTTAAAATAACAAATCAAATAAATTTATTTTATTTCTAAAATTTTTATTATATCACTAATATATATAGTAATTCACATACTTATAGTTGGATCATTCATAAGTTATTTTGAAAAAAATCATAACATTAATATGCGACTAAACAGTACTAAGAAGTACCCGTCAAACTACTAGTTGACTGTTAAAATAACAAACCAAATAAATTTATTTTATTTCTAAATTTTTTATTATATGACTAATATATATAAAACTTCACATACTTATAGTTGGATCATTCATAAGTTATTTTGAAAAAATCATAAAATTAATATGCGACTAAACAGTACTAAGAAGTACTCGTCAAACTACTAGTTGACTGTTAAAATAACAAAACAAATAAATTTATTTTTTTCTAAAAAAATTATCATATCACTAATATATATACATCTTCACATCTTTATGGTTGGATTATTCATAAGTTATTTTGAAAAAATCATAACATTAATATGGGACTAAACCGAATTAAGAAGTACTGGTCAAAATACTAGTTGACTGTTAAAATAACAAACCAAATAAATTTATTTTATTTCTAAATTTTTTATTATATCTCTAATATATATAGAACTTCACATACTTATAGTTGGATCATTCATAAGTTGTTTTGAAAAAATCAAAACATTAATATGCGACTAAACAGTATTAAGAAGTACCGGTCAAAATACTAGTTGACTGTTAAAATAACAAACCAAATAAATTTATTTTATTTCTAAAATTTTATTATATCATTAATATATATAGAACTTCACATACTTATAGTTGGATCATTCATAAGTTATTTTGAAAAAATCATAACATTAATATGCGACTAAACAGTACTAAGTACCCGTCAAACTACTAGTTGACTGTTAAAATAACAAACCAAATAAATTTATTTTTTGCTAAAACATTTATCATATCACTAATATATAGAATTGACATCCTTATGGTTGGATCATTAATAAGTTATTTTGAAAAAATCATAACATTAATATGGGACAAAACAGTATTAAGAAGTAGTGGTCAAAATACTAGTTCACTGTTAAAATTACAAACCAAATAAATTTATTTTATTTCTAAAATTTTTATTATATCACTAATCTATATAGAACTTCCCATACTCATAGTTGGATCATTAATAAGTTATTTTGAAAAAATCATAACATTAATATGCGAGTAAACAGTATTAAGAAGTACTGGTCAAAATACTAACTGACTGTTAAAATAACAAATCAAATAAATTTATTTTATTTCTAAAATTTTTATTATATCACTAATATATATAGTAATTCACATACTTATAGTTGGATCATTCATAAGTTATTTTGAAAAAAATCATAACATTAATATGCGACTAAACAGTACTAAGAAGTACCCGTCAAACTACTAGTTGACTGTTAAAATAACAAACCAAATAAATTTATTTTATTTCTAAATTTTTTATTATATGACTAATATATATAAAACTTCACATACTTATAGTTGGATCATTCATAAGTTATTTTGAAAAAATCATAAAATTAATATGCGACTAAACAGTACTAAGAAGTACTCGTCAAACTACTAGTTGACTGTTAAAATAACAAAACAAATAAATTTATTTTTTTCTAAAAACATTATCATATCACTAATATATATAGATCTTCACATCTTTATGGTTGGATTATTCATAAGTTATTTTGAAAAAATCATAACATTAATATGGGACTAAACCGCATTAAGAAGTACTGGTCAAAATACTAGTTGACTGTTAAAATAACAAACAAAATAAATTTATTTTATTTCTAAATTTTTTATTATATCTCTAATATATATAGAACTTCACATACTTATAGTTGGATCATTCATAAGTTATTTTGAAAAAATCAAAACATTAATATGCGACTAAACAGTATTAAGAAGTACCGGTCAAAATACTAGTTGACTGTTAAAATAACAAACCAAATAAATTTATTTTATTTCTAAAATTTTATTATATCATTAATATATATAGAACTTCACATACTTATAGTTGGATCATTCATAAGTTATTTTGAAAAAATCATAACAGTAATATGCGACTAAACAATACTAAGAAGTACCCGTCAAACTACTAGTTCACTGTTAAAATAACAAACCAAATAAATTTATTTTTTTCTAAAAAATTTATCATATCACTAATATATATAGAATTGACATCCTTATGGTTGGATCATTAATAAGTTATTTTGAAAAAATCATAACATTAATATGGGACAAAACAGTATTAAGAAGTAGTGGTCAAAATACTAGTACACTGTTAAAATTACAAACCAAATAAATTTATTTTATTTCTAAAATTTTTATTATATCACTAATCTATATAGAACTTCCCATACTCATAGTTGGATCATTAATAAGTTATTTTGAAAAAATCATAACATTAATATGCGAGTAAACAGTATTAAGAAGTATTGGTCAAAATACTAATTGACTGTTAAAATAACAAACCAAATAAATTTATTTTATTTCTAAAATTTTTATTATATCACTAATAGATATAGTAATTCACATACTTATAGTTGGATCATTCATAAGTTATTTTGAAAAAAATCATAACATTAATATGCGACTAAACAGTACTAAGAAGTACCCGTCAAACTACTAGTTGACTGTTAAAATAACAAACCAAATAAATTTATTTTATTTCTAAATTTTTTATTATATCACTAATATATATAAAACTTCACATACTTATAGTTGGATCATTCATAAGTGTTATTCCTAGAGGACTAACAATGAGATTTACAGAAGGGGGGTTGAATGTAAATCTCAAAACTTTTTCAGGTTTTGAGAAGTTTATTAAAGCAGTGTGTTCTAGATGAACAAGTGTATGAATTGCTTTGAGCTAATGCAGACAGATATATATTCAAACACAAAATGTAAAGAACACAACAAACTTTAAAAACTTTTCTGGTGGATTTGTTGTTCCACCAGAGATGGTATATTAGAAAATCTGTGTTCAACAATGTTGATCACAGCTGCATCCTAGTACAAACTAGATGAATTTTCTCTCAAGATATTTCTTAACAGCTCTGGAAAATCTCTCTAATTACTAGCTTCTTCTTGGTTTATATATTACCAAGTGTACAAGTGAAAAACAATATAAAATTACAATAGTAAAATAAGTTCTTCACTTGCTTCTTTTCCTGTTCACTCAAGTACTTTGTTGACTATTGCATCTTTGTACTAAAGAAGAACGGCTGCTTTTTCTGTTGATCCTGAAATTCGGCTACCACATCTCACTTTTCTCTGTCAACCCATGTGCCTCTGTTTGTAGGTACAACTACCACTTATCAACGGGTAATTAGCAGAACATCCGTTGAAGCTTTCATCCGTTGATGACTTCATCCGTTGAAGGATGTTATCCGTTGAAGCTTTCATCCGTTGATGCATTTATCCGTTGATGCTCTCATCCGTTGAAGGATGTTATCCGTTGAAGCTTTAGAGACATCCGTTGAAGCTTAGCTTCTCATCCGTTGAAGGTCTTTAAGTCATCCGTTGATACCACTTCATTTATACAAAATTACAAGGCATGAAATATTTACAATTGGCCTTCCTATCTGCATATCATCTAGTAGTCAACATGACTTATAGTTTCTCTCAACTTCTAAGAATTACATTTTAAATACAGAGACTGAAATATGCTACAATACTAGACTTATTTCTAAGTAAAGCTACACCATCAACGGATAGCCAAAGTGGTCTTATCCGTTGAGGCTACTGACACTAAATTTCTACTTAAGTGTTTTGTTAAACATATCATCAAACTAATGCACATATATTCCTAACAATCTCCCCCTATTTATGTCTATAAGAACTGTAGGCATAAATTCAGGGTTAACTTGATGATAACAAAACACTTAACAAATATTTGAATTGAAACTAAGTAGAAATATAAAAAGTGCTGCAAAAGTGTATGTACTAGGAGGTAATTGAAGATTTACAGTATTTCCAAGGGTGCTCCTTTAGCCTGAGCAAATCATCATTTTCTTCTTTGTTCCCTGGTTTTCTTTCCTAGCCCTTTGTCATTTTCCTCAAATTGGAGTTGGAGTTGTCTGAAGAATTCAGCTTCATCTTCATCACTGATATCCAACTTAGATTGCATTTCCTTGAGAGTTTCATTGCTGGCAATCTTGAGTTGGTCTTCAAGTCTGAAAAATCTTCTGACTCCTTTGTCATCTCTAAATTCCATCAACCAATGAGGTGATTTGTGAATTTTAGTTCCCCTTTCTTGTATGAGTAAGGTTCTGGGCAAAGCATTTGGTTCCCTCCAAGTCTTCCTTATGTTGGCAATCTTGTTGAGAATTTCAGTCTTGGCTGTTCTGGTAAAGCCAGAATCCTTTTTGATGGCTGAAAAGACTCTGATCAAGGTAGAGTAGCCTTCATTTAGAATCCTGTAGAGAGGCCATGTTCTTTCCCCAGCTCCCTTATATCTGAAAACCAATCTCTCTGGTAGCTGTCTGTAGGCAGCTATTCCCCTTACTTCCTCCAGCTCATCCAGATAGAGATTAATGTCTGAAGCTTCTTTTATGTCACAGATGTGAACATAATCATCTTTAGAAATGGGTGGCTTAGGGTTAGGTTTTTGTTTTTGAGTGAATTTCTTAGAGGTTAGGGGAGGTGTAGATTTAGATTTTCTTTTCTGTTTCTTTGGTAGTGGTAGAGTGGTTAAAAAGGTAGGAAATGTGATGTTGTCCCAATCAATAGGTTCCTCTTTTGGAATGATTGGTTCACCATGGATATTTATAGAGGGATCAGCAACAAAAGGTTTAGGTATGGAAGGTAGTGGTTTAGATATAGATTTGGTATCTTCAGGGTTATCTTCACTCCTTCTGTGTGCCTTGGCCTTTCTTCTGTTTCCCTTCTGCCATTCCTCTCTTTCTTCCATATTTTCACCAAATATGCTCCCAAGAACCTCATCTAAGTTAGCAATCTTTTCTTCACCCCTGACTTCAATTCCTTTCATTTCTTCAACTTGGCTTGACTTTAGCTGTTTTTCAAGCTTTGCTTGTGCTCTTTTGTCAGCCTTGAGTTTTACAGCTTCTTTCTTCAACCTTCTGGTTTCTTCCCTTTTGGCCTTTAGAAATTTGGGATGTCCTTGCATCACACAGATACTCTTTCCCTCTCTATAGATAAAGGCCATGTCCATTCTCTCACCCTTGTCCTTGGTCTCCTTCTTCTTTATGATGCTTGCACTTAGAACTTTGTCTCCATCAGGTTTTGGAAGAGGAAAGTCTACTTCCTGCATCTGAGCAAAGTCTAGGGGATTCTTTGTGGAGTCCATACTGGATCTAGTGTTAGGCTTTAGAACCATAGGTTTTAAATTCTTGAAAGAAGTCTCTCCAACCTTATTTCTCCCTACTGGCTTGAGCTCCATGTTGATTGGTTCAATCTTTGTGCTAAATTTCACAGATGTTGATTTATTTTGTGTAGAACCAAACACCAATTGCAACCTTTCATCAATTCTCCTCCATTGTTCTTTCATTTGTATTTCAGCTGCTGCTAGCTGAATCAAATCAATTCCATCAGGTTTTCCCTTGATTTGAATGATTGGAGAGGTAGTGATGGCAGGAACTAGCACTTTAGATATCTGAATCTTTGTAGAGGGCTCTCCTTCCCCTTCCCTTTTACTCTCCCCCTTTTTGTTATCATCAAGGAGAGGGGTCAAGCCTTGTGCTTTTGCCAGCTGCATTAGGAGATTGGTTTGAGATTGTTGGTTGAGAAGAAGGGTGGCCACAGAGTCTTCAATTCCTTGAACTCTGTCTTCCAACTTGGCCAGCCTTTGTTCAGTAACTGATTCCTTTTTCAATCTCGAAACCAAGTCCTGCAAAGTACCATAGGGCATGACTGAATCCAATTTTTCTGAAGTGAAGGATTTCAAGTCAGCAATATCTTTCCTGAGATCATCTAGACTCATATTTTGCTTTACTTTCTGCAACTTCATGAGATGCAGTGAGTCCAGGTGAGCTTGGAGGATAGCCTTGATATTTGCATTTGAAGTGTTCTGAATGGCCTGTTGAATAGTGATGATTTGTTTGACCAAGTGGACATTGAATTCACCTGTTCTATGCTCCTTAGTCAGGGCCCATTCAGGTAGATTAGGAATGGAACTAGGGTCTTCATCTCCCCCTATGTTCATGCTTCCATCAGAAGAAATAGAGTCATCATCATCAGAATTTACTCCAAATTCCTCAGATGGCTCACCAGCTGTAGAAGGCATCCTGTTAATAGCAGCTTTATCCCTTTGAAGAGATTCTGTTGAGTGCACTAGATGTAGTGTCCTTTCTGCCTCCTCATTGCCCTGAGCAGCCAACAGTTGATAGGCTGTCACAGGATGAGTAAAAGTGTCAGCATCCAAGGAAATGTTATCAATTACAGCTTTGTAATGTTGCTGAAATTGTCTTTCCTTTTCAGCATCATCCACAATCATTGACTCATGAGCAATGGCTGGTTCCACCCTTGTATCAACTGTACCTTCTTTTCTCTCTTTTTCTCTATGTTCTTGCATCAGGGGCTCCCCCTGGCTCACACATCTCACTCCCTCACCTTCACCTTCTAAGGTGGTACTCCACTCACTGACTTTTGCCATGCTGGAAGAAATAGCATGCATTTTTGTGCTCTCAATCTCTCCTTTTGCCTGGGAGCAACCCAGCCTCTCACTCAAATTTTCACTCCCTGCCCTCAATCCTAAAAGTGATTGCACAGTATTCATGTCTTCTACACTTGGAATCATTTCAGTTATTTGTGTAGAGACTATCAACGGATGTGGAATATCCGTTGAAGTTGAAACTGTTGTTATCAACGGATAACTGCTGTTAAGCTTATCCGTTGAAGAGCAACCACTTGTCAACGGATGAGTGATATCCGTTGAAGAAGGAAAAGAAGATGAAATTGAAAGTGATATAACTGTTGAATCTGTATAGATTGATTTGATATGTGTTGATACAGATCCTTCAATTATATCTGAAAGAATTTGCGGGTGATCCAACAAATCATCTAAAAGATGATGATCACCTGTATTTGAGTGGGGCTCCTCCCTGAGTTGTAAAGAGGGAGAATCAGGAATTGATGGGAATAACATATCCACATCCAGAGATGGTGATGAAGTGTTTGGTGATTGATGTGTGATTATTGTGAGAGAATGGGGCTGTGACTCCACATTTATTGGAGTCACATCAAACTGAGTTTGAGAAGGCACAGAGACAGATGGATGTATCTGTGCAGTGTGTGCACCCTGTGTAGAAGAATGGGTTCTAGCCTTCTTTCTTCTAATAAAAGCTTTTGTAGGTGAGTGTTTGGCTTTAGTGTCCCTCCCTCTTTTGTTCTGTGTTCCTGGTTGGGAACTCTTTTCAATAGTAACATCCTTTTGGGAGGATGCTACTAGGGATGTGCTAGAAACCTTTTCAACCACCACAGCTTTTTGAGAAACTGGGGCTTGGCTAGCTTGGGAAGCACTCAACTCTCCTTCCTTATCCTGGGGGTTTCTTTGATGTTCACCCCTCCTCTCACCACTCACACCCTGTTCACTTCCCTCAGGGTTAATGGTTGTTGTTACAACTGTTGTCTTTTGAGAAACAACAGAGGTGGTTTTCTTTGTCTTGGATTTTGAAAGTTTAGATTTGGTGACCTTGGTAGAAATCTGTTGGGGCATTGACACAGATTTCATGGCCACACTAGAAGATAAAGAAATAGAGGGGATGGAAGAAGTAAGAGTTGTAGAAGCAATTACCTCACCTACCTGGGGTGCATTCATGATTGGTAAATACACCAATGGCACACTGCTGTTAAGATCCATTCTCTTCAAGTCTGCAAGAACTCTTTTCTCTTGTGCCCAGCACTTGAGTTTATTATTCTCATTGATTATGACTAAACCTTCAGCAACATGGTTAGCCAATAACATAAAGAATCTAGCATAATAGATGTTATTAGGTCTATTAGCTTTGTTACCTAATCTAGTACCTAATTCTAGCATCACATAGTTGCTAAAGTTAAAGTACCTATCAGAAACAAGCATATAGAACATATTAACAAGAGATGAAGTTATGGCATCAAAATTACTAATTTTCCCAGAGAAAACCTTTATGAAGGCATCCCCAAGAAAACTCCATTCTTTCCTAAGGCCTTTTCGTCTAATACCCCCTAAATTAGCAGAGTTAAGAGAGTAACCTATGGAATCTAACATGCTGGATACATCACTATCAGTGTGTGGTGTCATGGCATTATTCTCAGGTAATTTAAAACATGCTTGTAAGTCATCACAGTTAATACAGTGATTTTTACCTTTGAGAGTGAAGGAGATAGTCATATCCATGGAGTTGAACTCAGCAGTTGTCCAAATCTCCTCAACTACTTCACAGAAAATCGTTGGGGCTTCCAGCATTGCATAGCTAAGTTTACAGTTTTTGATGAAGTCCATCATTTTGTGATAATCTGATTGGGCTTCATTCTTTTCTACCAGAGCTATGAAATTGTTCTTCTCGTAGATGAACCCATATTGAGACATAATCTTCACGACTGGTGCCATTGTTGTGAGTAGAAATTGCAGAGAATAACTTGAAGGTTTTGCAGAGAGAAAATGGTAAATGCTTGAAATTCTAAGAAAGCGTAAAGTAATAATGAACAATCAGAAGGGCTTATATGCTTTCAAAGAAAAAGAAATAAATAAAGGATTAATCAATAAATATGTGTTAGTGAATTTCAGCCGTTTAAGAATAAACTGTAAGTATTCTAATAACTACCTTTAAAACCAATACATACAGATGTATGTATGGTATCAACGGTTAAGAAAATAGAATCAACGGCTGTGAAACACCTCAAACGTCTGATGTGACATTTCAACGGATAATGTAAATTGTCATCCGTTGAAAGGTACTTCAGCTTTATCCGTTGACGGATAAAAGTTCCAGAGATATACTTGTCTTTCAACGGATAATGAATATCCGTTGATAGAGCAATTTTGACTTTCAACGGATAGGGAACATCCGTTGATGGAATAAACTTTGTTAAAAGTCAAATTTGTTCTAGCAACTAATATATTTCAGGCTTCTCATCAAATTGCAATGAAGACATGAATTTTAAGAGTAATTAAGCATACCTAGCTCACTTACCAATCTTGTGAATGTTGATTCATCAAGTGGCTTGGTAAATATGTCAGCAATTTGTTGTTCACTTGGAACAAAATGTAGTTCCACTGTACCCTTCATGACATGCTCCCTGATGAAGTGGTACTTAATATCAATGTGCTTGGTCCTTGAGTGCTGCACAGGATTCTCTGTTATGGCTATGGCACTTGTGTTGTCACAAAAAATAGGTATTCTATCAACATGAAGTCCATAATCAAGGAGTTGATTCCTCATCCATAACATTTGAGAACAGCAACTTCCAGCAGTAATGTATTCAGCCTCAGCTGTAGAAGTAGAGACTGAATTTTGCTTTTTGCTAAACCATGATACAAGCTTGTTTCCCAGGAATTGGCAGGAGCCTGTTGTACTTTTCCTGTCTATTTTGCAACCTGCATAGTCTGCATCTGAATAACCAATTAGATCAAAGCCAGATTCTCTAGGATACCAAATTCCTAAATTTGGTGTACCCTTGAGATATCTGAAAATTCTCTTGATAGCAATTAAGTGAGACTCCCTAGGATCAGCTTGAAATCTAGCACACAGACATGTAGCAAACATTATATCTGGTCTGCTAGCAGTTAAATATAAAAGTGAACCAACCATGCCTCTATAACTTGTAATGTCCACAGACCTTTCAGTCTTATTTAATTCAAGTTTGGTGGCAGTGGCCATGGGAGTTTTTGCAGATGAGCATTCCATTAAGTCAAACTTCTTTAAAAGATCATGAATATATTTAGTTTGACTAATGAAAATTCCATCACTAACTTGTTTAACTTGTAAACCAAGAAAATAGGTTAGTTCTCCCATTAGGCTCATTTCATATTTACTTTGCATTAGCTTAGCAAACTTTTTGCAAAGTTTATCATCTATAGAGCCAAATATTATGTCATCTACATAAATTTGAACAAGTATACTAGAGCCATTAACATTCCTAAAGAAGAGAGTTTTATCAACAGTACCTCTAGTGAAGTGATTCTCCAAAAGAAATTTTGATAAGGTTTCATACCAGGCTCTAGGTGCTTGCTTCAGTCCATAGAGTGCTTTCAACAGATAATACACATAGTCTGGAAAATTTGGATCTTCAAATCCTGGAGGTTGACTTACATAGACTTCTTCCTCTAATTTCCCATTTAGAAATGCACTCTTGACATCCATTTGATAGACTTTGAAATTGGCATGGGCTGCATGGGCTAGAAATATTCTGATGGCTTCAAGTCTTGCAACAGGAGCATATGTTTCATCAAAATCTATTCCCTCTTGCTGAGAATAGCCTTTAGCAACCAGTCTGGCTTTATTCTTTATGATAATGCCATTTTCATCCATCTTGTTTCTGAATACCCACTTTGTGTCAATAGGACTCTTGTTCTTTGGTTTGGGTACCAGCTTCCAAACTTGGTTTCTCTCAAATTGGTTTAGCTCTTCCTGCATAGCTAATATCCAATCTGGATCCAATAGAGCTTCTCCCACTTTCTTAGGTTCCTCCTGAGATAGAAAACTACTATACAGACATTCATCTTGAGTAGCTCTTCTTGTTTGCACTTTAGATGATGCATCACCAATGATCAGTTCAAAGGGATGATTCTTGGTCCATTTCCTTTGTGGTGGAAGATGTGCTCTAGATGAGGTGGCCTCAGTATTGTCATGATGTGAGACAGAGTGTTGACTAGTTGAAACTCCCCCTGAGTTGTTGGTCCTTTGCAGGGAACTTGGAGTTCTATCAACTGATGATGTAAATCGATTATCCGTTGATGAACTATGATCAACGGATGCTTCATTTTGTACTTCAACGGATGATGCACTATGTCTTTCAACGGATACTGCATTGCTTCTATCAATGGATGCAGTATTTTGTGCATTATCCAGGGGCATGTTTTGAATCCCTTTTGAAGTGTCATCTCCATCAGTCTCCTCTTCACTATCATCACAATATATCTCAATGTTGTCAAATTTGAGTCTCTCATTATGTCCCTCATCTGTTAGTCCATCAATCTTTTTATCATCAAACACAACATGCACAGATTCCATAACAATGTTGGTTCTTAGATTGTAGACCCTATAAGATTTTCCAGCTGAATAACCAACAAATATTCCTTCATCAGCCTTTGCATCAAACTTCCCTTTATGGTCAGATTGATTCCTCAGTATAAAGCATTTACATCCAAAGACATGAAGAAAGTTTAGAGTTGGTTTTCTTCTCTTGAACAACTGATAAGGAGTCATGCCTTTAGCTTGATTGATCAAAGAAATATTCTGAGTGAAGCAGGCACAATTAACAGCTTCAGCCCAGAAATATGTTGGTAACTTTGATTCTTCAAGCATTGTTCTGGCAGCTTCAATTAAAGATCTGTTCTTTCTTTCAACAACCCCATTTTGCTGAGGTGTTCTTGGAGCTGAGAACTCATGCATGATTCCATTTTCTTCACAGAACAGCCTTAATGTCAAATTCTTGAACTCAGTTCCATTGTCACTCCTGATATTTCTAACCTTCAAGTCAGGATGATTGTTGACTTGCCTGATGTGATTGATAATGATTTCACTTGCTTCATCCTTTGATCCAAGAAAACAGACCCATGAGAACTTTGAGAAATCATCTACAATCACTAAGCAATATCTTTTTCTTGCTATTGACAATACATTGACTGGTCCAAACAAATCCATATGTAGCAGCTGTAATGGTTCATCAATTGTTGTTTCAAGCTTCTTCTGAAATGATGCTTTCCTTTGTTTGCCTTTCTGACAAGCATCACACAGACCATCCCTTGAGAATTCAACAAGAGGAATTCCTCTTACTAAGTCCTTTTTGACTAGATCATTCATTGTTTTGAAATTCAAATGGGATAGCTTCTTGTGCCATAGCCAACTCTCAACTGAACTTGCTTTGCTGAAGAGACAAGTAATAGATTCTGCATCTGTAGAGTTGAAGTCAGCTAAGTACACATTTCCTTTTCTAACTCCAGTTAGAACCACTTTGTTGTCTTCCTTACTAGTGACAACACAGGCTTCAGAATTGAAGGAAACTGTATTCCCTCTATCACATAGTTGACTGATACTCAGTAAGTTGTGCTTGAGACCATCAACTAATGCAACTTCTTCAATGATGACATTCCTTGTTGAAATCAAGCCATATCCCATAGTAAACCCTTTGCTGTCATCTCCAAAGGTTATGCTGGGGCCAGCTCTCTCTTTAAACTCTGTGAGCAGGGAGAAATCTCCAGTCATGTGTCTTGAACAGCCACTGTCCAAGTACCATAGATTTCTTCTATTTTCCTGATTGCTTGATGAACTAACTTCGTTTTCTTCAGAATCATCCATGAGAGCAAGGTTGACATAATCCACATCTTCATCCTCTTCATCTCCATCAGCTGCCCAGTCCTTTTCTTGAGTAATGAAAGCCCTTTCCTTCTGTTTGAGTAGATCAAAATATTTCTTTTTGTAATCTACTTGTTCAAATTTCTTCTTTTCAGAGGTTGGCTTTCTGCACTCACTTGCAAAGTGTCCACTTATACCACAATTAAAACACTTGAACTTGGATTTGTCCACCATGTTCTTATAGGGTTTAGTGGCTCTAGTGTTTTTCCTGAACTTCATCTTTGCAAATCTCCTGGACAGAAATGCAAGATGCTCATCAATACCATCAGAGTCATCTTGACTGGAGTTGTCTTCATTTTCAGCAACTTGCTCTTTACCCTTGTCTGATTCTGGATTTCTTACACCATCTTTGGAGCTTGATGTAGATCTCACAGTTTCTTTTCTGCATTCTTTCTCATTTTCAGCTACCAATGCAACTGAACCTCCTTTCTTTCTCCCCCTCTCCAATACCTCATCCTGTTCCAACTCTAGTTCATAAGTCTTCAAGATTCCATATAATCTTTCAAGAGTAAAGTCCTTATAATCCTGAGAGTTTCTTAAGGAAACAGTCATGGGTTTCCATTCCTTTGGTAAGGATCTCAAAAATTTAAGATTTGAATCCTTCACCTGGTACACTCTACCATACAGCTTCAGTCCATTCAACAGCTTTTGGAATCTATTAAATGTGTCATTTAAAGATTCATTCTCTTCAAAATGAAAGTACTCATACTGTTGAATGAGAAGCTGCATTTTGTTCTCTTTTACTTGTTCTGTACCTTCACACAGCAACTGAACTGTGTCCCAAACCTCTTTGGCAGTTGAACAATTTATCACATTATCAAACATATCCTTGTCAAGACCATTAAACAAAATGTTCATAGCCTTCTTATCCTTGTGGACTTCTTCTGTGTCTTCCATTGTCCATTCTGCTCTAGGTTTTGGAATGGATTGACCAACAGCAATTGTGGCCGTAGCAACTGTGGCTACTTTGTGGGGAATGTGAGGACCATTCTCAATGCAGTTTACATAACCTTCATCTTGGGAGAGTAGATGAAGGTGCATTTTCACCTTCAGTGGTGATAACTGTCTTTGTCAAGAACTGGGATCTTTACTCCAATATCCTCTTACTCATCTTTGTTAGATTCCAAGATCTTTAAACTCTTTGTATGTCAAGAGCCTGCTCTGCTACCCATTGTTATTCCTAGAGGACTAACAATGAGATTTACAGAAGGGGGGTTGAATGTAAATCTCAAAACTTTTTCAGGTTTTGAGAAGTTTATTAAAGCAGTGTGTTCTAGATGAACAAGTGTATGAATTGCTTGAGCTAATGCAGACAGATATATATTCAAACACAAAATGTAAAGAACACAACAACTTAAAACTTTTCTGGTGGATTTGTTGTTCCACCAGAGATGGTATATTAGAAAATCTGTGTTCAACAATGTTGATCACAGCTGCATCCTAGTACAAACTAGATGAATTTTCTCTCAAGATATTTCTTAACA